>NC_137007.1:36378712-36546212 GCF_032717465.1 Coenobita brevimanus | reverse complement strand
AGAAGGAATATTAGAAAAGATTTTAAATATATACAGAGGGATGAAGAATATCTGAGAAAGGAATATGGAGAAATAATAGTAACTAGAAGGAATATTAGAAAAGAAGAGAATGATATACAGAAAGACAGAGGTGACTCGAGAAATGGAGAATAAGATCTACAAAGGTGGGAATACAAGAGGGGTCTACCTGCCTGGGGGAAGGAAAAAGGAAGATGACAAATAACTACAAGGAATATTTAAAAAGAAGAGATGTGGAAAGAGAAAGGAGAGACTTGAGAAGGAAAGATGAAGAAACCAGAAAGAATATTCGAAATGATGAGATGTGGAGAGAGTTGGATAAGATTTGAGAAGAGAATATGGAGACAAATTATTCTAAAACGAAGCGCAGAATAATAACTACTGCACCTGTCTAAATGAAGGGAAGTGGAGGGAGAAGAAAATTTAGCAACTAGAAGGAATATAATACAAAAAAGATGCAGAGAGAGATGTACGGCATGAGACTTGAGAAGGTGGAAATGTAAAAAATCAGTCTTAAAGAGCACAAGCAAAGGGATTCAATATAAAAGAAGGGACGAGGAAGAAAAACAAAACTTACGAACTAGAAGGAAATATGGATAAAAAAAATTATACAGATGGAGATATATGAGACTTGAGCAGGTGAAAAAAAATCTTAAATAGTACTATAAAGGGACCAAATAAATCTATGAATCTGATGAATATTAATTTGGAATACTAAACAAAAGCGGACTACCGATCTCCTTCATTTAACTGCTGAAAGGTGGAGGAAGGGCAACAATGGAAGAGACAGAAGCTATACACACATACTATACTTGCTTTTACTGAGAAGGTACAACAGTTTCAGCTCGGGCAGAAACTGTTGTACTTTCTCAGTAAATTCAGCTTCCTTATGTGAATATACGTCCTCCATTTGAACAAGTCACAGTACTATGTAAAGAAAAAAGTGGAGAAAAAATTCGCCAGAAACAAGCTCAAGGAACGGAGAGCGTCTTACATACCAACGGAGTGAAAGTTCACTAAAAACTAGCTCAAGGAAGGAAGACTGACCTACATGCTCAAGTTGATTCCACCTGTTACAAAGATTTTCCGCATTGACAAGACTCAGTGTCGGCACAAGTTCACCAAACACATTTCTGAAGCCGCACTAGTGTAAATAACGACGTCAAATGTAACTAAACATTCATCCCCAGCGGGATTCGAACCCGCGGCCTCTGGATTAGAAGTCCAGCGCGCTATCCACTGCGCCATGGGGACCTCTATACTGCAGGCCCTCTTCAGACTGTGCCATGGGGACAAAGAGAATGAGTATAAGGACGGTGAAATATTAGTAATGAATTGTTAGCATGTAACTAGAAGATAAATGTGAAAAATAATTATTGAAGGCTAATTAACATGTAAACCGAGGGGCAGATACAACATGCGGGAATTAGAAGCTACCGTAGTGAGTGAGGAGAAATTTCGAAAGATAGTGAGAAATTAGGTTAAAAAATAAAACAGACCGAAGACATGACGGAACTTGCAATCTATATATATATAATTATAAAAAAAGTTGAAAGGAGAAGACGAATGAAGAGATCAAAACAAAGTCATTATAAGCCAAGAGACATGCAGGAGGTGTCGACAGGTGAGTGTAGTGATGGGCGAAGTGTGTGGTATTTGGTTTGGAAGTATGAGAGAGAGAGAGAGAGAGAGAGAGAGAAATACAGTTTGAGGCAGGAATGATGATATATGAGAAAGAATACATAGGGAGATCCAGCGGTCTCTAAAGGGTGGATAGGATAAATGATGAGGTGGAGGGGTACAGTCAGGGACAAAAGTTGGTCTACTATACAACTGCGAACTTCACACAAAGCTCAAATGAATCACTTTCCTCTCTGGCGCACTACACTGAAAATAATAATCTATTGTGTGAGTAGAAAGACATAAAGACCCTCTCATCTAAGGAATATTATATACTTAATACAGGAAATTGGAAACAAAATCATGTAGGATCAGTCTAGAGAGGAAGGCACGTACCGATAAATGGAGATATTACTGGATTTGGAACAGACGATTTTGCATATCTAAGAGAAATCCCAGTAGTTACGGGGTTTAAAATGATCTCATCCAATCCCTTCAATGCAAATGACACAATCATGCAATTTATTCACGCTGACATCGGACGATCTTATTTATTTGAGAGAAACCAAGGCGATCAAGGGGGCATTTTCGTGAGTAGGAGTGTTTTTAGAGTCACTATCATATCGATTATACCAATTACATTTGACACCTTATTACTTCTTTGTATGTTATTTATACCTTTTTACGTCCACAAAGACTGCCAAAGTAACGAGAATATGTTAATGTGCAGTAGGTAGAAATGCATCTATAAAGAATGTGTGCTATACAGCCTCTTAAACTGACAAACAACTGTACAGTATTTCTTTTAGCCTATATGTCTTTCCGGACGGAGAGTAATAGCCAGATTTAACCCTTCCCCATGCTGGATATGTACGAATCAGCAAGGAGTGTCCACTGTGCAACACAATGCATCCGAAAGTCAAAAATTTGTATGACTGTGTTTCTGTACGCAAAAGCCTATATGCCATCACCTTGAACCAAGAGGGAGCGAACATATGATAGCATATGAAAGAACATACTACCAGTACCCATTATAACCCACTGAATCCGATGAATTTTGTTCACTATTCTTGCCATCTTTCGAGAATTGTAACCAGACTGCGAGAGCATCTTGGTGGTGAAAGAGTTATTAGACTCTGAAGGCCTATCAAACCCCATTTAGTTCAAAATTCTCAAGTTGAATAATATCGTTTGGATATAATATGAAAAAGACATCCTTAGGTTGAAAGAGTAAGCCTAATAAGAAACCTCACGGCAGAAGGTTAAGCGAGTGTAAAATACGACGCAGGGGAGAGAGGGCCGTGTAGTGCCCTCCGCGGTAGCTGTGTGGAAGAGGCGCCTGGGGCAGGAGTGTGTCGGCCGCGTGCTGGCTCTCAGTACAGTGCCACCAAGATGCTCTTTTAGAACTACCGTCGCGGGTGCCACTACTGCAACCTCTCTCTCTCTCTCTCTCTCTCTCTACCAAAGCGATGCTTTTTTTTTATAATTACCGTCCTGGGTGTCAATTCTGTTCATTCGGCGTGTTCTTGTGCTATATATCTAGGCCGTATTCTCGTTCTTTTAGGAGAATTGCATAACACACATTGCTATTTACTTTGTATAATACAGTTTAATATCCTTTTGTGAGTTATCAACGCAAACTATGTCAATAACACGAAATGAACATGAAGGCAAAACACACACACACACACACACACACACACACACACACACACACACACAGCGATTTATTTGCATATTTCATTTGAATACGATCATAATATAGCAACCTATGTCGTTACTTAAAGTTTAGTGAGGAAAAATCGCCGAGAAAAAAATGCTACGATGCCTTCTCTGCCAGAAAATGTGTTGCCCTCCGTCCCTTATCTCGATCCTTCTCCTAATCATTATCTTATCTCTTCATCACCTGCTGTTCTTAACGAAGCCCCGTGGTATCTTCTGCTTTATTACTTCGTCCCTGCGTTGTTTCACCGTTTATCTTATTGATTTCCTTTTATTGCTTCATTTTCTTCTGCCTTCTTTGTACTTGATAATTTTTCCAGTCTTAAACATACTTTATTTGTCCTCTGGCTTTTATATTACTTTTTTAAGCCCTTCACTCCTATGATGCAGCTTTCATTTTCATCAGGTCACTACCAGACGACTATTTATTTATTTATTTATTTTTTTTACCTCAAAGAAGAAACTTAGTTGTGATGGGGTTCATGGAGGCTACTGCCATCCCCTCTGGTTCCGGAAAATCTCACCTTAGATGAATAACTTCGTCTGGAAGTAGCAACAATAAACGAAGAACCTCATCCCGATTCAAGGGGCTACAAAGTGGGCAGCAATAACGCCTGATAAATTACTATATTCTATATATATATATATATATATATCTATATATATATATATATATATATATATATATATATATATATATATATATATATATATATATATATATAAAGCCAACAAACAATAACCCTCTCAATACAAGGACGTGATTTTAGTTACATGCTTCCTAACGTCAGACAGTTTTAGTCAGTCGTGGCTTCCCTCTCCTCATACTTACACTTCACCTTTCCCTACTTTCCTCTCCTTCTTAGAATCCCCTTTCCTTATCATCCCTTAATCTCACCTCCCGTTTCATTTTTCCTCCCCTTTCCTTGGCTCACTTTCCTCCACTACCCACTCGTCTTCATCCCTTCCCTACCTCCTCGACTACGGCCCCTCGCTCCTCTTCCCTCTCCCCTACTACGAGTCCTTCCTCTCCCCCTCTAAGCCCCCTCCCTCCTCCCCCTTTTCCCCCTCCTCGCCCCGTCTATCCTCCTCCATCTCCACTTCCACGCCCCCTCCCTCCTCTTCCTTCTCCTCCACACCCCTTCCATTCTCCTCCTCCTCCCCCTACCCCTCCTCACCTCCTTCATCGCCTAATATACGCAAAATGCAAATCACTTAATGCGCACCAAATTTTCTATTACACTAAAGCGCGCGTCTTTTGTCTCTCCCCGACTGGCTTTCAGGGGCGCCGGAAAGAAAATGGTTGGCGAGATGAAAGGGGCGTAAAGAAAATGGAGTGCGAGATGAAAGAGGACGGGAAGCAGGTTGACGCGGGTCCTCACACCTCGCCTACTGTCTCCAGAAACGCCGTCGCCCGCCCCTGGTCTAAAAAGCTTCCTTATTACCGTGTTTAAATGGAGAGTTAATGTGCGTCGTGTGCGCCTGCCTGTGTATACGTCCATGTGTACCGAAAACTGTGTGTGTGTGTGTGTGTGTGTGTGTGTGTGGGTGGGTGGGTGGGCGGGTGGGTGGATGTAATCCTATTTACACGTATGTTTATGTTAGGATGTAGGCATGATCTACTGTAATGTGAAGAAAAGTGCATCTTCGAAATCATTTCATATTAGCAATAAACTGCTTTTCTTAACTAAATATTCACATAAAATGACAAAGAGATACATCCAGTACATATGCTGGGATACAGGACTTACAAATATCGTAAGCAGAAAACAAGACTGTTATATCAAGAGGGAATTCATTTAAAGAAGGGCTCCGACTGCAAAGCCATGACTTGGCACGTCAACGGCATACTTGTTTTTTAAGATGTAGGGTGCAAAGGTTTTATAGTTTATGCAATCTAATATCAGCATTTATTTATACAGTACAATCACTGTAACCATGGATACGAAGAGTCGCAGAAAACGTTTGGTATATGGACTATAGGTACAGTTCGTCTGAAACTGAAATCCAAGATACATGATACGTAATCAATACTCGTTATAGTCGAACTGCAGCTGATTAAATGTCTTACTAAATGCATACCAAAAGAAACGTTCACACATGCACAAGCACACGTATACACACTCCGGCACGCACACGCAGAGAAGCTCCGTTTTCTCTGATGGCTCAACTTGGAACCCCCCCCTTTCTCCCCTCTTTCCTTCCTCCCCCAACCTTCCCCCCTCCCCTTCTCCCTCCTCCTCCTTCGCCTGCACATAGCTTCACTTCACCGACTACATCACCTCACTCCTACATTCGCTTCATCACCTACATTCGCACCTTAACCCAATCCCTCTCATCTATCTTCCCGTCATCTACCTTCTCCCTTCTTTCCCCACCTTTCACTCCTTCACTGTAATATTTTCCATCTCCAACATCACAACCCTCCACCACTTCAACACAGTACCAGTCCAATCACCCTTTCTTTATAAAAACAAAAAATTAACTTACAGTATTCACTTACCCATCCTGGCAAATACTACATTAACTCAACACCAGCATATCTCTCTCATCTACTACTCATCAGTACCCTTTCCTACTCAAATAGAGCTAGCAGTATATATATATATATATATATATATATATATATATATATATATATATATATATATATAAAGAGAACCTCGTATTTTTTACTCGTCAGAATTCACTTCGTTCTTTGTGAACCCTTTTCTTTGTTTTGTAAATATGCTCCATTGTAATATTATGTCAGTCTGATGAGTTATTTCAATCAAGACAATCAACGAGCGTCATTACTTCTGTTCAGTGTTCAGTACAAGTCTCCATTATTTTCTGCGAATTAACTTAATCTTTGCTTGTAATTTCTAGTAATAAACCCATTTTGCTCTAACTTGCTCATAAATTGCCATCTTCCCATCATGAGTGCTGAGTTTAAACAACAGATTAACACTAGAAAATTGTACTAGTCATGAAGAAGTGCTAGGGGAAGAATGTAGTGCTGTATTGATATTTTATTGTTCCACTGAGCTACATGAAATTAGCTAAAAAAAAGACGGAAGCCTGGGACAAGTTAAGGCGAAATTAGTACAGAACTGTGCCAAACTTAAGAATACAAACAATTTTGCAGTTCCTACGACACAAAGAAAAGGGAAGATACTGTATTTGGATCTTTCTTATATTCACGTCTCCTTAGAAATCAAACAGCTATGATCTTCAATTATCCACAAGTTTACAGGCTGGAAACAGGGCACGGATGCTGATGATAATGACTACGATACTGAAGATGATTTTCAGCTTGCCACTTCAGTCACAGAGTGCACACAGTCGCGTCAATTAGTTATTTTCACTATTTCACAAACTGCACATGTTTATTTGTTTCTACACTTATAAAATACTTTTCATATCTATACACTCACCTCTTACCTTTTCACTCATATATCCAACATACTTTTTTTGTTCTTACCGATTACATTATTTTTGTATAGCTTTCTTTCTCATTCATGTTTTCTTGTCCTCTCTTTAATATTAATTATATTTATACACTTCTCCCTCATATGTTCCTTTAATCTCTCTCTCTCTCTCTCTCTCTCTCTCTCTCTCATTCCTCCAAGTTTCCTCTCCTGGCCTCCTCCGGGTGCCCGCCTGAAGGAGTTCCCAGGGTAATAAGCCAACATTACACCTCCCTTCTGTAAACACTGCCCCGGCCTATTGTCCTCAACACTCCCTCAGTCTTGCCTTTCCTTCTTGTCTTCTCGTAGGACTCTCTCTCTCTCTCTCTCTCTCTCTCACACACACACACACACACACACACACACACACACACACACACACACACACACACACACACACAAATTCCTTGTTTTTCCTTGTTTTTTTTTTTCTTCCATGTTTTTCATTTTAGTCATATTTCCTTTTCTTATTCTTCTTGCCGTTCTTCCTTACTCTCTTTCACTTCGTTTTTTCCTTCTTTACCCATTTGATGTCTCTCTTTACACTTCCCTCTTTTTCCAATATACTCTTCTTTTTAGTTTCCTCTTATCTCTGTCCTCTGCCTTGTATTCCGTGTACTGAACATTACATCCTTCACTGATGGGTACACGTCTTCTCCCACATCTACATTGCATACATCGTGTCTATTTTCTTCTTCTCTGTTTACATTTAAAGCCGCTTACCTCTGCTTCCTTGTTACTCCTTTTCTAAGCTTCTCTTTTTGCCTTAGCCTCATCAATTCACAGATTTTCTTTTCCAGGTTATTTTTATGCTAACCATTTTATTTATGTTAGGAAAACCCCCAGTAAGAGGAGAGTTAATGTTCTGTCTAATCCTTCCAATTCCAAAAGTTTCTCGCTTGCTGAGGAAAACTGTCTGGAAATTTCACGAAAGCAATTAAAAACGATATCACCGTCTTGAAAGGATTCTCTTGCCAAATTTAAACTATTATTATGATACCAAGTTGTAAAAATAGCGATGCCGGGAATAAGTTAGAGGGAATCAAAGAATGAAAAAAGATGGAGAAATAGGGGAGAAGGGAGTGAACGTTGCAGGGAGTGAGGGAAAATTGAAGGAGGATGGGATGGAAGGCTGATGATGGTGGCAGTAAAGAGACGAATATTGAAAGGAGAGGTTAGTAAAAAAAAAATATCTATCTATCTATCTATCTATCTATCTATATATCTATCTATCTATCTATCTATCTATATATATATATATATATATATATATATATATATATATATATATATATATACACGAGGATGATAGAGAGAGAGAGAGAGAGAGAGAGAACAAATCGAGACCAACGAAAAAAAAAAAAAAAAAGTCAGGAGATGACGACAGAACTAAGGGCTGCTGAAAGAGGGTATGACTGAGGAAAATGAGGTCAAATGTGCCGGGCCATGGACAATACCAGCCTCGTCCCCCATTACTCACCTGACAATAAATGACTAAATGTTTGTAGTCACGCCGCCTCCTTTCCCACTCACCTATCCCACTGTCCTCCCTCTTACTTCCACAGCACCCTTCCATTGTGTCCTATCTCTCATAATGTGTCCTATCTCATTCCCTCACACTGTTGACTGACTCTCATCTCCTCCCACTATCATTCATCTGCTTTACCTCCAATTTTCACTGTCCTTTCCACTGTGTCCTACCTCTCATTCCCTTCCACTGCCGACTATCTTCCATTTCCTCCCACTGTCCTCTCCGTCCCACTTCAATAAGTCTTTCCACTGTCGATTCACTCCCATCCCCTTGCTCTGTCTACCCTCTCCCTCTGTCTCCCACTGTCATTTACTTCTCTTCCCCACCCACTGCCCACTACCCCTAATCTTCTACCACTGTGACTCTTTATCCCCTTCCACCGTCGACCTTATCCATTCTCTCCAAAGCACCACACACACTTATTCCCCAGTAGGCTCACTGTCCATTCTCTCCCCTTCCTCATTCCCGCCACCTGTGTTCCCATTCTTTCTCACAGTTCTCTGTATCTCATCCTCTTAATACTTTACTGTACTCTCCCACCCATGCTCTCCAGTTGATTACAGTTCCTCTCACTTACTTCTACATATCCTTTCTCAATGTCTGTTATCTTCAGTCTCCAACAGCTTGTGTCTGCCTCTCATCCCTTGTCACCTCCAAGTTCTCCCAGATTTTTCCTCATCGCCCACTACCTCCAGTCCCTTACATTACTGAATCTCTCCATGCCTTACCAACTTTAACCTGTTTGTCCTGGTAAGTCGCAGTGTCATCATATGCAAGTTATATTTTATTTTTCCCACAAACACGGTACTTCTGTGATTACCAACTCCATTCCCACACGCCCCTATCACTCCTAGGTACCGTATTCCATGCCACGAAGATCCCACGGCCTTTCCTTCTCCCCCGTAGGATTCCTTAAATGAGATTAAGTGAGAGATATCGGGTTCCTGTCCTTCATGTCCTTCGCTTGTTCCCCTTCCTTGTCCAACTTTCCTTTAGCTAATTTGTCTCTTCTTCCCCTTTGTCCTTCCCTCCATCCCTCTCCCTGACCATAACCTAACCTAACCTAACGTAATCTTCCTCCTATTCCATTCCTTCATCAATGAATTTCTTCTCATTATTTCTTATTAATTCCTCTTTATTGTTGTTTCCCCTCCCCTGTCTTTTCTGATTTTTTAAAGTATCTTTTATCCTTCCTCAAGATTAACCTTCTATCACACTTTTTTTTCCCTTGTCCTTCCATTAGTAATTGTCCCTTACATTTCCTTTCTTTCTACCTTAAACTTTATTTTCTTTCTAATTTCACTTCATTCCTCCCTGTTATAAGTCTCCTCCACTCCTCCTCCACCTCCTCTTGATCCTCCTTCCTCTCCTTTTGGCCCTCCTTCCCCCAGCCTCCTGGGAAGACTTGCGTGACCCGCCGAACAAAAGGGCGATATTGTAAGATGATGAATAATGTGGGATAATAATTCCTCGCCCCTGACCTGTTTACTCCTCATCTTTCACCCTGACGTCACTCGAAGCCCGTGTTTGTGGTGTCGTCAAAGGCTGCTCAGATGTAGCCTGTCACTCTCTCTTGAGGTGTCTGTGTAGGATATTGCTGTAGGGGCTTCATATTTTTAGGTACACACATGTCACTTTCCGTCGAGGCATTTGTACTGTCGTAGGTGTATCATATTTTTACTCGTACGTATGCCCAATGTCTTAAGGTATGCTGCGTTATTTCTGTAGGTGTTTCATATTTTTTTACGTATACATATGACGCTGTCCATTGGGTTGTCTGTGTATGATATTAATGTAGATGCTTCATATATTACTGTATACCTGTCACTGTCCATTGAGGCTTAATGAGAGGTTATTCGTATAGACATGAGTGAAGTTGCTGCTATTGACAGAGACTTAACGAACTGGTGGTTACCTTTCACAAACCTATTCAGTATTTTGCCATTCAGTAAAAATGACCATCTTGCCATTCAGATGCCACCAACGAATAACAGATCAGATTACCGAGGCATATTCTCCGCAATATTGATTTCAGCTCTTTGAGCAAGTCCAGTCTTTCGTATTTTGCTCTGAGGATTTCTAATTGTAGATCACTGATGTCCTCTGAACCATTATCTTTGAACAGAATTATACGTAAGTGTTCATATGACTTCAAGAGATTGTTTTCCTTATAAATTACTATAACTGAACTCCGAAGTCAGTATATTAACAGAGCCTGTAGTAATTTATTTATACTTATTGCATCTTTTCTGAAGTAGGTAAACCCCAGTTAAACTGAATAAAAATTCCTCTTTTAATAATAATAATTAATAATAATAATAATAATAATAACAATAATAATAGCCGTGTAAAATAATACACCTGCTGCGTGGTCGGTACTGTGTTGTCATATAAACCCACACACCTGGCAGCTGAGCAACACGCATTCACACACACATACACATACACACACACATAAACATTCACACACCACCACCATACAAAAACTCCTACTGGGACAAAGGTAACTGCTGCTCTCTCTCTCTCACCTACCTACCTAGCGCTATCCTTCACCCCTCCCCGTTCACCAACCTTCCACCACTTTTTCCAGCCTATGTACTTACGTCTTCCCTCATCTCCCCTCCCTCCCCCCCATCTCTGCCTTTTCTCCGTGGTGTAGGCCTAAGCGAGGGTGCAATAGGCCAGTGTCACCTTATATCCACCAGGCGGGGTTGCAAAGGCAGTGTAGGCCTAGGCGTCACCCTATACCAACCTACTACCCAATTTATTTCTCTTCTCCCTCGCTTCGTATTTAGTTTTCTCCTTTCCCTGCTTGAGCTCAGAAACATCTTTTCCCGTTTTATTTCTGCCGTCTCGTGACGATTTCACTCAGCTCTTCGAAATGGAGGAGTCAAATACATGCTTCATAAACCCCTCCATTATGAGAGGCCTTTCCTAAGTTGAATAAAAACATCTAGTGAGATATAAATTAAACTTATTATTTCTCGGATTGAAAGGCTAAAGAATAAAGCTGCCAAGCAAAATTATGGAAATATTTTAACTACTGTACTTTATGACGACATCTTTCCAATACCACTATAAAGTGTGTACAGTAAGCAAAATAAGTATCTTCTTGAAATTTAATCCATACATACCGGAAAAGTCTAACCATCCAATACCACATTACTTGGGATAACACTTTCATTCTGATTCACCAGCTGCAAGTAATCTTCAGTTAAAACTGGAAACCTATTGTCCTTTCGCCTTAACTTGACCAGGATTTTCGTCCTTTTGCAGCTTATTTCACTTACTCCAATGACAGAAAAAGACAGTGCAGCCATTCTGCCTTCTTGCCACAGCACTTCTTCCTGACTAGCATCATATTCTCGTATTCATCTGTTATTTAGCTAAGCACTCAAGACAGAAATGGCAATGTTAAGCCAAGTTAGAGTAAAAGCAGTATAGTTATTTCGCTGATTGTACACATCATATTCTGTACATCATATTCTAGTATTAATCTGTTATTTCAGCTGAACACTTAAGATAGGCAGATGGCAATTTTAAGCCAAGTTAGAGTAAAAGAAGTACAGTCATTTCGATGGACGGTACATATCAAATACTATACCGGCACAAATCAAGGCTATACTGTGTTGCAATTCCGTTCTCATTCAGCTGCTTTGATGTAAGTTAACAAAGCAACATCTTTTCTAAATCTCTGGATACGAGTGGTCTTTCTTAAACCAAAATAAAATCATCTGGGGAAAGGAAGCTAAATATAGTATGTCCTTATAATGAAGGCGTTAATAGTCGTATCCCTCAGTTTCCTTTCTCCCTTCGTTGCATCAGCCTCCACTTCTCATTTCCCACTCTCTCTCTTTCTCTCTCTCTCTCTCCCCCCTCATCCCCCATTATCTCACAGCCCTCCTAGGTCCCCTCTCCCTCCCCTTTTTTTCATAATTCTCTCATCTTGCACTTTTCTCCCTCCATCACCTCACTCCCCTCATTTTTTACCCCTTAGATTTTCCCCTCTGACACCATTCACACTCCCTCCCTCCCTCCCTCTCGTTCTTTCTCTCACCCTCCGTTCTTCGTCTCCCCTCTCTCCCTACCCTAGCTTCTCTCTCTCTCTCTCTCTCTCTCTCTCTCTCTCTCTCTCTCTCTCTCTCTCTCTCTCTCTCACCACCAACGCCAGGGTGACGCTGCCCTTCTGAGTGCTACATTGACACAAGCGACGCGCGGACTTGAGTAACTTGTGCGGCCGGAATGGTGACAGTCGGCAAGGGGGAAGAAAGGAGGAAAGGAAGGGAGCAAAGGAGATAAATGAGAGGTAAATAAAGGGGGGAAGGGAGGAAGAGGAAAGGAAGGGAGCGGAGGGGAGAACGAAGAGGTGAGTAAAGGATGGAAGGGAGGAAAGGAAGGGAGTAAAGATGGAGAGAGGATATGTATGTAAAGGCGGGAAGGGAAAGGAAAGGAAGGGAGTAAAGGATAATAAAAGATGGAAGGGAAGCGAGGAGAGGAAGGGAGCAAAGAGATAAAAAAAAGAGGTGAGGGAAAGAGGATAGCGAGGAGGGGAGAGGAGGGGATGGAAGGTGAGGAAGATAAACTGGACACAAAACTGAGAAAAAACAGGAGACGTTAAGAAGAAAAGAGATGATGAAGTAAGGAAAGGAGACGAGTGACAGGTGAGAAACGGAAATGAACGAGAAATGACGAAAGTAGGCACAAAGTGCAGAGGAAGAAAGTGTAAGAGAATGGTAGTGTGAGGAAAGGAGGAGAAGGTGAGATGGGAAAAGGAGAGGAATGAGATGGGAGGCGACAGGTAGTAATGGAGAGAGGAAGAGTACGGGAGGAAAGAAGAGGCAAGGAATGGAAACATAAAATGGAACAGGGTAAGAAAAAAAGGTAAAGGAGTAGTGAAACGGGTGAGGGGAAGAGAGTAAGTTTAATACAGATATTCCTCAAAAGGTAATATTAATACTGGCTCTACTTTGCCATGCTAACCAATGAAATACTCCAACCAAATAATTCTTTAAACCTGCAGAATGTTTATATGTCTGACTCGTAATAAGTATAATACATCACAGGACTGGTGATCTCTGTTCCGAAGGGAGTTTCGCTCTTAGAAATGAGAATATAATTGGTGTTACTTCATGCTGTATTGCAATCTCAACGTTGTTTTGCAGTCACATAATCGCCAAAGCATTAACCTCTTCAGCTTAACAGTTCCCTCCTAGGCTGAAGTTAATCGTCTAGTGGTACGACGCTGAAGGGAACGGTCTCTACCAAGCTCAGTAAAACTGTCTCAGTGTAGCCAGAATACACTTAAACCTTGTAGAGAAGGAGTTAAATGAAAAGAGCCACACAAAACTGTATAGGATGTGCCGGATCCCATTCCATTTCGCCGGCAACCCTACCAGCGGACAGTCATCATCACGTCATACCCTCAAACACATGCAACTAACAATATTTCCACACTAGTTCTTATACGCAGTCCTTAATAACACATAAATCAAGAATACGTTTATTGACACAATATCTATAATTTTTTTTTTCTTAGCTTAAGGGTTATTGCATATACCCTATGAATACAGAGAAAGCATTTACATTTCATCTGATATCTTAATTGTAATACTACACAGCTCCAATGTACATAACAATCAGAAATGTCTCTGCACCTTCATACTACAAGTTTAATCAGTTAACATTAATGTGTCTATGAGTCTAACCCTACATACCTCTTAATTTACACTTGCAATAGTGACAGTAATAATAATAATAATAATAATAATAATAATAATAATCGTCATCCTCATCATCATCATCAATTTTTTTCTCCGGTAGAGAGATGGTCTATTGTCCCAGTGACGCCAGTTTGAATCCCGGCTGAGGCAGAGAACAGTTTAAAGGTTTTGAATTTCATTACAGTAGACTTTACCGATCTACCAAAGACCCGCCGATATATCGTTAAAAACTCTCCGCTAATACTAATACGCCAGTCCAGTATGAGGCAATCCTCGCATGTATTCAATATGGACGGTGGGTGTTAGCGCCTACTTGGTGATATGTGGAGGTGTATGGTACACAGGAAGAATTCTGGACCTCAGGGAACGGACGTTAAGATTATACAGAGTTATACACATAAAAAAAGAATAGTTAAAGTTTATTTCTCATTCCATTTTCGGCAAATATCTAAAATAAAATACACACACACACACACACACACACACACACACACACACACACACACACACACACACACACACACACACACACACACACTCACACACACACACACACACACACACACAAAGCTAAGCCAAGAATATAAAATACAAAATTGAATATACTTAATACAATTCACCCAAATACAGCCATCCAGAATAATTCATAACATAAAGCACGTGGAATATGCATACAAAATCTAGGTGTTCTGATAAAATGCCCCTGTATTTGTTAATCCAATAAACAAATTACTAAGCAGCACAATCACTCCACGCGCCACATCGATAGCATAATAGTCACTTAATGATTTTTAATCTTTTTTTTTTTTTTTGGCGGTGGTCATTGGTGCAGCATTGAGTTATTAACAGTGTTGGTGATGTGGCGCCAGGCCCTGTAATTAAACACACACACACACACACACACACACACACACACACACACACACACACACACACACACACACACACACACACACACACACACAAATTTATTCATATAAATAATTTTTTCCTCCGAATATTAGTTCGGTCATAATCGGATTAATATATTGGAGGCAGGGAAATATATTCGGTATAAACATATTACCGCTGACATTTGCATAAACACCGCTGGTTGCAGGTGACTGTTGCTCTCCTCTTACATAACTCCAAACATGCCGGGTACACAATTAAAAAAGTAACAAGCAAATGAGTAATATTTATATATACATGACTGCACATTATACGAATAAAAAAAAAAGGCATTAAAAAAAACAAAGAAAAAAAGATCTACTCCTATTAAGTGTATTTCTGTGGAGTGGGTACTTCCTATATTCTAAAGCATCATCGATGTCATGTCGGTTGTCTCACTAAAGTATCTCCTACTTGTCAGGGTTAATCAGATCGTTATATTTTACACACAGGTGAAATAATTTTGTGGATATATATATACATATATATATATATATATATATATATATATATATATATATATATATATATATATATATATATATATATAAATCTCTGCTGATTGTTTACCAGCGAGAAACAGACCAGAATCTCGATAGCTTGAATATTTCGTCATAATGCTGGATGACTGATGATGAATTGGTGTCGATAACGATGACAATGAAGATGACGATGATGATGATGGTGAATCAGTGAAAAACATTAAGATAACAACTCCTCCAGCACACGTAATCTACGCACATTCCCAGATAAAATCAGAAAGGCATATTATGACGTAACAGCCTAGGGGAAGTAGAGGTCAAGACAAGGCTATAGTAGTGCATGTCATTTAAGTGCAGGAGACTGACCTAAACCCCTTGCAATATTTTAAATGATGGCAAAACTTCCGGCCTTCTCTGCAAGATTATAACCGTAACGTCTGACTGGAGGAAGACTGTACCGCAAGACAGCGAGGCGACTCATTTTAGTTCTGACAAAAAAAAAAAAAAAAAAAAAAAAAAACAATGTATGTGGATGAGAGCTAACACCAAACAGGAGTATTTTCGATATACTGTATACCTGCACACACAACGATAAACTTTAAAATATATGCCAATTCAAATTATGACCAAAACACACACACACACACACACACACACACACACACACACACACGAAACCAAAGCTTAAAATACATATACCTATACACACACGCACACTCACACACAAAATAGAACGAACGAACACCGTATGCACACACACACACACACACACACACCAAAAAACAGACACACCATAAAACACACACGACACAGGCTTCGACACAAACGCCCAATACCTCACCCTTCATGACCAGCGGCTAGCTCTCTGTATACAAACATTTTAATCCCTGTCAAAAATAAAAAGTAAAAATAAAAGTGGGTCGACCGAATGTTTATGGGTAAATTGATGCAGCGGCGCGGAGTAAAAAAAAAAAAAAAAAAAAAAAGTTATATAAAAACACCAAAAAACACCGCACACATATATCCCCTCCCGCGAAAAAAAATATATATATATATAATGATTAATAACACAGGCGAACCATTTGCCCCCCGATGTATTATTCTATTTCATCAACCCCGAAAACTAGATAACCAGTCCCCAGTAATTCGCCATCAGCATACTGCACAGTGTTTGATTCCAGCCGTGGGGAGGGATGGAGGGAGAGAGAGAGGGGGAGCGGGAAAAAAAAAATGTGGAATTTGTATACGGGCGGGTCTGGTAAAAAATATGACAGCAATTTTGGGGAGAGAGCTGGAGTGAAATCTGCGTGGTGGAAAGTGCTGCTGTCGATGGGAGAGAGGGAGAGGGGAGTGGGGTGGGAGGGAGGAGAGGTGGTGCACGGACACGAAGAGGGAGAGGAGGAGAAGAGATGGGATATAGGAGGAATGAGGATGCAACATAAGTAAACAGGAAATGGGAGAAAGAAATATAGGGGATAAGAAGAGTAAAGGGAAAGGAGACTGGAAGAGGAAATGGAAGGAAAGAGCTATTAGGAAGAAGGAGGAGGCAAGGAAGGTGTTTGGACAATTTTATGGAAAGATGAGGAAAGAGAATGAAAGAAATGAGGGAGGAAGATAAGTTGATTTAGAGAGGGAGACGGGACATCAGGGGATAGGAGAAAAACAAAGGCGTGGAGACAGAGAGAGAGAGAGAGAGAGAGAAAGAGAGAGAGAGGACACTGACAGAGTCGTGAGAAAATCACATGAACTGAAACCGAGGAAAACGCACCCATGTAATAAGATACTGCTTTGTATATTTTTCTCTCTAATTCCAAACGATTTCATTAAGCTTAGAGGAGAGTTCTGGTAATAAGGAGGTTAAAGGGGTTACAAACTTTATGAACAATCTGCAATGAGTGATCTTCTAAGCTAAACAATACCATCTGGCAAGAGGGAGATTAAACAAGGAGGAATAAGTAAGAAATACACTCCACTTTAGCTATTTATGATCTCCTAACACTACCTTGAACTAGACAAAGAATGAGTGATTGTAGCGAAGTAATTAAAGGAGTCATGAGGGATGGTGGATGATTTAGCGGGAAGTAGTGCGAATGAGGGGAAGAGGGAGAGAGAAAAACGAACAACGGCACTAAGTATGGATAACAATGAACTAGGAGGGATTTGTGAGACAGGGAACGACGGAAGGGAAGAGAGTAAAAGGAGTTTGTGAAAGCGGCGAGAGAGTAAAACAGTGCAAGACGGGAGAGAACAAAAACGGTGAGTGGAAGATGGGAATAAGGAGACAGGAACTACAAAACAACGTATGGATATGGAAGAAATGAGAAGGGGTTTATGAGAGAGCTAACGAAGGATGGCGAGAGAACAAAATGAATGAAACAGGGGAACAGGGAGAGAGGAGAATAAGAATAGTAACAGAGTACAAGGTTAGTGCAAAAGGGGACTGGGAGAGAGGGGAAACACAACAGTGGCACAAAGTATGGATAAGGAACAACTGAGAGAGGGAACGACGAGAGGGGAAAGAGTAAAAAGAGTTAGTGGAAGTGGTAGGGGAGAGGAGGACGAGGAGGTGAAAGTGATGAGGAAGGGAAAATGTAAGCCGGAGGGAAGGACTGGGGTAGAGTGGAAAGCAGAGTGGAATGGATAAGAGGGTAAGGAGAGGAAGGAGGGTTAGCAGAATAGGATGAAAAAGAGAGGAAGATGGATTGGCAGAACAGGATGGGAGAGAAGGGATGATGGGCTGGCATAATACGAGTAGAATAGATGAGATTGGGAGGAGTGACCGACTGGGATGGAAAAGAGAGGATGGAGGGTTGGCAGAATAGGATGGGAAAGATGGTAAGGAAAGACTGACGAAAAAGCACAACTAACTGAATTGAAGACAGTATAAAAAGAAAGAGGAAACAGTACGACTAAGAAAACAAATGGGAAACAGGGGGGAATGAATAGGAAGAAAGCAGAAGTAAAGATAACAGATTAGAATGAAAGAAAGAGTGAGGAAATGAGGTACGGAGTAAAGAAGAAAATGGAAAAGAGACCCAAATGAGAGGAGGGAAAAGAAGTAAAACCATCGAAGTAGAATGGAAGAAAATAATACAGAAAGAGATAAAAAGTGAAGAAGTAAAACTCAAGAAAAGAGCAATGATCAGAGGAGAAGGTATTAAAGGGGTTGAAATATTGAGGACTGGAGAAATTAGGAACAGGGAAGGAAAGGACAGAGGAACACAGGAAAGACAGAAATAGATAGTGCAGATGTAGTGAGCTAAAAAGGAAGAGCGGAAGGGAAATCATGGGTAAAATGGAGAGGAAAACATAAGATGAAAAGGTTGAAAAATTGGAAAAGGGGAATTCATGGGTAGAAGAGGAGAATGGATGGGTAGGGGTAAAGACAGAGGGTTATGGGAAGGGAAGAAATACATGAACCAGACGTAATGAGGCAGGAGGGGAAGAGGAAATGTGGGCAAAACGGAAGGGAAAGAATGGAAAAACAGGAGGGAAGAGAGGAAGTGGAATATGGGCAAAAGAGAGGGGAAAACGTGGAAACATAAGAAAAAAGAAAGGAGGTGGGAATATAAGCAAAAGAGCGGGAAAAGAGAGGGAGGGAATGTGAGGGGAAGGAAGAGGAGCATAAGGGGAAAGAGGGTAAGAGCGAGGGGCACAAGGGGAGAGAAGGGAGGTAAGGAGGAAAGAGCCAGGGTGACATGAAGGGAGGAGAGAGGGGCAACGAGGGGAGGAGAAGAAAATATACACATAGACATGGCGTTAGTGTCGTATGTCCCTCTTGCACAAAACAGGGGCCTCCAGCGACCATGCAACACGCACACGAAAAGATACGTGTGCGTATCGATATTTGCACATCAATACTTCCATGTGGGCTTGCATGTGCGCCTTACTCTATATTTGTAAATGAAACTGCATCAACTTGTGTGTGTGCTTGAGTTCTTTTACGTCTAAGTGCGTAAATGTCAAAAAAGAACTTAAGAGTATTAACAATGGATTTACAGACTTAATCAGCACACACACACACACACACACACACACACACACACACACACACACACACACACACTATATATATATATATATATATATATATATATATATATATATATATATATATATATAAAACCTAATATACGGAAGTAGCAGACAACTATAAGTCTCACCAATCTAAAACCTAGGTTTGGGTGGAGTCTAGCCGGGGATTTCCCGGCGTACAGCGGTGCCTTGTTTCCTATACTCTCATTGGCTAGTGGCTGACCTGACACCGTTAGAGTTCGTCCGCTCCCATCTCGCCACCTGGCCTGACATGACTTCACCCACTTCTCTGTGTGTGTGTGTGTGTGTGTGTGTGTGTGTGTGTGTGTGTGTGTGTGTGTGTGTGTGTGTGTGTGTAAAGACAAACTAGTTTAAGTTATAAATATAATCAAAATAATGAATTTAAAAGTCGCATTCTCTCTCTCTCATATAATTTATGATTTTTTACCTGGTTATAGCCTTTAAATTACACTCTACATATTAAAACTTAGACTTTCTTTCCACACCACCCAAGAGGTAAAAGTCACGGCGCGCTTTTTTTTTTTTTTTTTTAAGGTTTCCCCGATAGGCCTATTCCTCTTCTCTTACAGCATGTAAGAAATTATCATGAATCCTCCTCATCAGAAGAGGTGAGAGTGATTTTCTTGGGAGACGTAAACTCTGGAGAGTTGTTTTCTTCATTATCTCTTGCTTCTCTGCGTATTGCTTCAATCCTGCTCTTGCTAAGTCCTGTTGCTGCAGCTGTTCGATGAATTGCCCTTGACACATCATCGAAAATTCCTCCGTACTGCTTCTCCTGCAGAAAATACTGGCTTACGTTGAAGGCCATTTCTTTGGCTTGACTATGTAGATGCGAGCGAGTTGGCGTAGCTGCCATTGTGTCTGCATCAACATAGAAAGTGAATAGTGGAAGCACCTGACAGAAGCTTAAATCTCCCTCCAATGGATTAACTCCCAGTATGGGCCTGGTGTTGCCGCTCGTGAGTGTTTTAACTTATTTATTTCTATTAAGAAAATAGCGTATGTTCTACTGATTCCTTCAAATTATATTATAAACGTAATTGTTACATTACTTACCCAACTTAGAACTACCGTGAAAGTCGGTAAAAGTAACTACATATTTTTCAGCACCACTGTAAAATATGTATGCCACGTTTCTTTATTGATGTACAAGAGCCATATGCATTACACGTTTACCTTCCTTTTATATGCTAGAATACTTACGTTTATATTGTATTAGTATGTGTGTACCTATCTGTGATGCCTATTACATATATAACAGAATCTACTCATCGCTCGTTTAGGAAGTATGGCATGGCTGCACCCAGCGCCAGACTCCACCCAAACCTGGGTTTAAAATTGGTGAGACTATACCGAGAAGAGTGAGAGGCGACAGTGATGATAATTCGGGTAATGATGATCCACGAGCGCAGTGAGGCCTCGTGGGACTCGCCTTAATCACAAGAGGATTATTCCATTTATAGCAAGTTCTTTTCGTATTTGATTTGATTTTCTATTTACGATTCTCTCTCGTTTTCATTCTCCTTTATTTCCTCCTCATTACTTCTCGATTTGACGTTTTCCACTGCCAAAAGGTTATATTAAGCTTACGCAAGACGTCTGTTAGAAAAGGGGCAACAAACAGCAATCCCTACACTATCAGATGTCTCTCTTAAGCTGAATATAATTTTACGATTGAAGCGAAAACTATATACAATGTACCGTATAGTAAGCTTTATTGTACGTAAGGGGTTAATGACTGGATCGCTGCTACTAATAATTCAACACAATGTCTTTCATTCCTTACTTTTTCCAGTGGGCTTCACAAATTTCAGGTTTAATTTTTCCATTGATTTTGCTATTTCATTTATTTTACCTACGACCTTCACTTTCTTGTTAAAACTGCTTCCTTTACCCTCTTCTAAATTTGACTGATCGCTTATCGTTAGAAGAATATTCCTCTCTATATTACTGAGGGCAAGTCATTAATCTTTAACTTTGTATTATTATTATTATTATTAGTATTAGTATTAGTATTAGTATTATTTTTATTATTATTATCATCATCATCACCATTATTATTTTTATCATCATCATCATCATTATTATTATTATTATTATTTTTATTATTATTATCATCATCATCACCATTATTATTTTTATCATCATTATTATTATTATTATTATTATTATTATTATTATTATTATTATTATTATTATTATTATACAAAGTGTTAAGGACAAAGCAAGAATTTTGAACCTGATCATTCTGACATGTCCATTTTTTCCTAACCCTTCTCCTCTTCCTCACTTACTCCGTCACTATCCTTACATCCTCTTCCTTCCACCCCTTTTCCGCCTCCCCTTTCTTTGACTTCCATTTCGTCAACAACCGAAAAATCCAGCATCGAGGCGAAAAAAGGAAGGGGTGGGGGACTGAAAAACATACATATAAAAATAATACACCGGGGCTATTCGTATGCAGGGAGTGTACGCGCGTAAAAATCCTATACCCTCCGATTTCCACGTCTAATCCCCCACCCCCCAAAATCACCATAATATAACAGTCACTCAGGTGGCCTTGGTTAGAGACGCGAGGGGCACCTGAAACGCCAAAATTTTCATCATATCAGGAATTAGGGATATCAGAGTGAGGAGGTCGAGCCATCCCTGGGGACTGCACGCCGGCACAAGACAAAGCCGGGCCCAGGGATCGGGAGGCGGCGGTTAATAAGTCTTCCCGGCCTGTGATTGGCTCGGCGCGGGATCCAGGCGTCCCCGTGATTGGGTATCGATGAGCTAAGCGGTTGGGGGGAAGGGAAGGCGGGAAAAAGGGGGGTAGGGCAGCCTGGAGAGAAAGGAGGAGGAGGGGGAGAAGCCTGGAGAGAAAGGAAGTGGAGGAAGGAAGCCTGGAGAGAAAAGAGGAGGAGGGGGGGAAATCTAGAGAGAAAGGAGGAGGAGGAGGTTCAAGTTTCCAAAAGGTCTCCTGGTCTGAAGTGGTTCATTGTTCCTGTTGACGGCGTTGCAGACGGAGGAAGACGGCCTGTGAGAGCTGGAGGAATATCGAAGCTTCAATTGTTGGTGATTATAGTTCGCTTACTCCAAAATGACAGATCCCTATCCTTTTTCAGTTCATTTGATGGCAGGATGTAGACAGATTATTAGTTTTATTTAACATGTAACCAAGAAAATTCATTCATACCTCATAGCTAAGGCTCAGTGAATTTCATGCAATCACGACACATTACTCGAGTTGTGAGATTGGCTCAGCTCCATCAACCGAAAACAAACCGACCGTAGGGTATGGGAGCCAGGAGATAATGGATGATGATGATGATGATGATGATGATGATGATGAAGCGGAGAAGGTTCAAGTTTTCAGTCTCTTGGTCTGAAGTGGTTCGTGGCTCCAGTTTACAGCGAGGCAGACGGAGGAGGAAGAGGACGACTGGTGGAATACCAGGAATTGGTGATGTTTGTATCTAGGCTGGACGCTCCCGCTCTGAATCAAAACTCCACACTTCACCCCGCTTCCTCAGTAACCGCGCAGACGTCTGTAAAGCTGGAGGGTGATGGGCCTGTGTTTCTCATAATTTGGGCCTTATATTTATATGTTCATCTGGTCAGGGTATTATAGCTTGCACTAAAAGGCATGAGGAATTTTAAGTTGTAATTATGAAAATGAACTTATATTATCATGAAATGTTCTTCATTAAATTTAACTGACAAGAGAGCATCTTAAGCACTGAACAACCGAGAATGTAGATATACAAGTATTAAATTTGCATCAAGATCACGCATTTCTCACTTTAATTCCGATTTGAAAGATAAAATTACTATTATAATATCACCATGCAATCTTCTAGGCCCACATTAACAAAGGAACGCTGTGCCTATTGGAAGAAAAGACAAAGCATGCATCATGATCCACAAGAACAGATAGATAAAATCATTTTAATCAGTACCTTGGCATGCAGTCGCTTAAGCAAACATCTGTTATATTACATGCTTTTTCCATAGCAATACAACTCATTCCGTTTTAATCATGCTGAAAAAGTCAGTTACATATTTTCGTAGCTACAGAACCCATTCAGTTTCCTCATCCCGAAAGTCAATTACTTTGAAATACATATATCTGTTTCTATTGTCTGTCTATCTATCTATCTATCTATCTGTCTGTCTATTTACCTATCTATCTACCTGTCTCTCCCTCTCTCTATTATATATATATATATATATATATATATATATATATATATATATATATATATATATATATATATATATATATAAAGTACTTCGTGACTGATATAACCTGCGGACAAGTCGTACACTGGAATACTCTCACTGCGTTGGACAAAAATTTTCCCTTGTGCTGAAACACGCCAGAATATACCCTCAGACATATGTTCCATTAACCTGGGTCTCCATACTTTTTAATAATGCAGCAAACATATTGGTATTTGCTACACTGTTGGCGCTGCTGTTGTATTAATTGATATTCTTCTAATTACTGTCATTCTGTATAATAAACTATTCCAGAAAACAGCAATTCTCTTATGTTAACCCTCATTATAAATAAATATTCTTCATTACGTTATCCTAAAGGAAACTCCAGCTACAGCGAATAATTATACTAATGATTCTGGATAACACTTTTCTTACTTGATTTCTTCCTGTTTTCTATGTATTTCATCCATATTCATCCATATCTATCTATCTATCTATCTGTCAATCTGTATCTATATGTCTCTATCTACATCTACATCTATCTATCTATCTATTTATCTATCTATCTGTATATATATATATATATATATATATATATATATATATATATATATATATATATATATATATATATATATATATATATATATTTAATGTTACGTTCTGTTCTTTCTGATGAACAATTTTTACACAGCTATTATAAGGTTTCATGTCTGCAAAATGCAAGTTTGCAGTCTGCCTTTCGCAATATTATCAAGATCTCTGTATTCTATTACGGGTCAGAGGAACTCCTTACCTTCTGCCCTTGTGTTCTTTGAATTTTCTACTCTCCTCCATGCCTTCTATATTTTTCCAGACCTCCCCTCCTTCTATATATTTTCCATTTTCTTCCCTGGCTCCTGTGAATTTTCCAGTCTCCCTCCTGCCCTCTGTATATATTTTTCTAGTTTGCCTACTATGTTTTCCAGCTTAGGTCCTCCCTTCTATATATTTTCCAGTTTATTTTAGTTTGCCTTCTATATTATCCAGTCTCTTCCACTTTCTTCCAACTCTCTACGACTTTCTCTCACTTTCCTCCTCCTCTTCGCCTCTCCTCCCTCCCTCTACCCCTCCAATAAAATCCTCCTACCTTCTCTCCACCGCCCCCTCCCCCCCCGCGTCTATCTAATCCCCCTCTAGTTCCTCCCTCGCGTGTTTTCTTTTCTTTTTTTTTCTGTCACCTCCCTCCTTTCCTCTTTACGGTAATTACTATGCAGGAGGGATGGAGGGGAAGTACATAGGGAGAGAGAAAAAGGAAAGAGAGGAGAGAGGGAGAAAAGGAAGGGGAGGGAGGGAGAAACGGGACGGGACAGAGAAAGAGAAAATGGGGAAGGATGAAACAAAAGGGAAAAAGGAAGAGGCAAAGAGAAAGGGAGAGGGGAAAGCAAAAAGGGGAAAGAGAGGGCAGGGAGCAAAGATGACGGGCAAAGAGGAAGGAAAGGAAAGGGAAGGAAGGGAAAGAGGTAGAGAGAAATGGAAGGATGGAGAGAAAGACAATGGAGAAATATGTGGGGAAGAGTACAAATTGAAAGTCGAAAAACGGACGGAAATCAGAAATAAAATTGAAAGTTACAGAATGGAGAGGAAAAAATAATGTCCGGATAAACAGGGATAAGAGTGGTAATGGAATGGACATAAAATAAAAGAAAATATAGGAGAAAATGTGAGAAAAAAGAAGGTAAAGGATGCAGGAGTGAGGGGACTGAGATTTAAGAAGGAAATTCGTGCGTGAGAGAGAGAGAGAGAGAGAGAGAGAGAATAAACGTGACAGACAGACACACACACACAGAAACTGACACTGAGAGTAAGAGTAAGAATGAAAGCGAGTGTGGTAGCAGTGCAGTCCCCTAACAACCAATTCTGCTGTCCACGAACAAGGTGATTAGGCCGTGAAGCGATCCCGTGATGAGGCCCTAACTGCATTACCGCCCTAACGACCAATTAAACACTGAGTCACAGCCGGGGCAACGGGGAGGGGGGGAAGGGAAAGTGGGAAGAGGGAAGAAGGGAGGGGTACGATGGGGAAAATACGAATAGAGAGGGGGCGAAAGTGGAAGGAGGGGAGAAGAGGGAAGAGAGGGTGACTAGGCAGGGAGGAAAGTGGGAAGAGAGAGGGAGAGCAGAGGAGAGAGAGAAAAGGGTGTGAATATGGAAGGAATGAAAAAGGGAAGAGGGAAGGACGGGAGAGGAGAGAGGAAAGGGTGAATAGGAAAGGCAGGAATGGGATTGAGGATGTAGAAGGAGAGGAGCTAGGGAATGAAAGGTGTGTGTGTGTGTGTGTGTGTGTGTGTGTGTGTGTGTGTGTGTGTGTGTGTGTGTGTGTGTGTGTGTGTGTGTGTGTGTGTGTGTGTGTGTGTGTGTGTGTGTGTGTGTGTGTGTGTGTGTGTGTGTGTGTGTGTGTGTGTGTGTGTGTGTGTGTGTGTGTGTGTGTGTGTGTGTGTGTGTGTGTGTGTGTAATGACGGACGGGAGGAGTTAAGGAAAATCAAGAAACATTTTTGAACATGGCTGATGAAGAATGGCAGTAAGTGAATGAGACAGCGGAAGGGAGGGAGCTGAATGAGTGAGTTTCGGGGAGCAACTCACTGGATCAGAGAATGTGTAAAACAGTAGGTGCAGAAATAAGTGAATTACACCCTGCAAGATATGTCAATATGAATAACTCACAAGACAGAAAGGAAAATAAGTTGGACAGAGGATGAAAATAAGGAAGGCATAAGAAATTAGAAAGGAGGACAGAACAGGGAAGTTACATATCAGGGATGACTGAAAAAATGGGAAGAAATCATAGGGACAAATATGAATTCGACAATTATGAAGAGTAAGCTGGGAGGGAAGAAGAGAGTAAAGTGAGAGAGAAATAAGCTGGGATAAAAATGGAAAAAGAAAAAGGGGAGAAAGAAAATGGATAAAGAAGGAATATACAAGAATCTGCCAATCATTAAGAAAAGGACAGAGGAAGAAAACATTAAGAAAACAGGAAAAAAGTTTGGAAAGAGACGCAGGAAAATGAAGAAAAAGAATAGGAACAGTTCAAATCAGGAGCTAAGCGAATTAGAAAGGAGTATGGTGAGAGGACAGAAAAACAGGGACGCCTGGAAAGAACACTAAATAACTATAAATGAGAAGTAAACACTGGGACGGAAGAATGTGAAGAGATTAATAAGAAGATGAGGAAGAGTGAGGTAAAAAAAGGCAGGAAGGGAGGACGCAGAAAGAGGAAGAGGGAGGCAGGCAACGAAGAGAGTGGCGAGAGGAAAGGGTGAGAGTCGAGATACAGTAGTAAGAAAAGAAATGGTTTGTGTCAAGAGGACTGAGGACCGAGAGAGAAAGGTAAGATGGGAGTAACAAGGAAGTGGTGGAAGGATTGAAGAGCTGGAGAGCGGGTATGGGCTTATGAAGAGGGTAAGTAAAGAAGAGGACGAGTGGAGGAAGAGGAAGAGGAGAGGAGGGGAAAGAAGAGGAGTGAGAAGGACTGAAGGGAGGGGGAAGAAGTGGAGGGAGGGGACAGTACAGGAGAAAGCAAACAGCTACAGTCTTAATGGTCCTTCCGAGACTGTTGTTACAAAAGAGACTATGATTATAAAATTTAATTATTTGAACTGAAGATAAGAATAGGAAAGCAAGACGGAGAAGGAAGGAGAGGAAAGGGAAAGTAATGGAGGCAGAGGGAGAATAGGGGAAGAAGAGAAAGGAGGAGAGAAAGGGAAAGAAGTGAAAGGTGAGAGTAGGGGCGGGAGAATGGATGAGGGGAACAGGAAAGGAGAGGACGCAGAGTAGACAGAAGCAGAGAGGGAAAGAGAGACGGGGAAAGGGGAAGAGGGAGGAAAGAAGGAATGGGTAGAGGTACAAGGAAAGAAAGTAAGCAACGAGAGAGAGAGAGAGAGAGAGAGAGAGAGAGAGAGAGAGAGAGAGAGAGACCACTGGAGGGGAACGTGAGAGGAGTCAAGATCTGCTCTAAATGAAAAGTGGGAGGAGCGAGAGTGTGATGAGAGAGGCAGAGAGAGAGAAGGGGTGAATGGCGGGAAGGAAAGAGGGAGAGATCTGGAAAGTAGGAGAGAGAGAGAGAGAGAGAGAGAGAGAGAGAGAGAGAGAGTGTGTGTGTGTGTGTGTGTGTGTGTGTGTGTGTGTGTGTGTGTGTGTGTGTAACTACAAGAATAAAAAAAGGATGAAAGAGAAAATTCGGTGAAGCGTGATAAACAATAAATAAAGAAAAAAAATGATCAGACTAAAGAAACAGGTATCTGAACAAAAGGCGAGGAAGAAAAATGGGTGAGGAAAAAATGTGTAGAGTTGAAAAATGAATTAGGAAAATGGATGGATGAGGCAACTAGAGACGCGGAGGAATAACAGAATTTGAGAGACTAGAAAAAATAAATTACGCATACAGGGCACAGGGAGAAAAAAATAAGTTGTAAAGAGAAGATTGGCATAAAATATAGGAGAGAAAAGAAGGGAGCAAAATGGAGATGTTAAAAACCAGGGAGGGAGAAAATGAAGAGAGAAAAGGGTGAGTAGGAGAAATGGAGGAGGACAGGAGGTGAAAGAGGGGAAGGAGGAAGGGAGGAAAGACCAGAGGTGGAGTGAGGAATGAGATGAGATGGAAGGAGAAAGGCAGGAGGAGGAAAAGTAGTGTGGAGCGCGAGTGGAAAAGAAGAGAGACTAATGGAGAGATGGAGGAGGGGAGAGGAGTAGTGGAATGGAGGGTGGGAGGAAGAGAAGTGATGGAAGGGAGGAAGGGGGTGAGGAAGTGTGACATGGAGAAGTGGCAGGAAGGAGAGGGCGAGGTGGAAGGAGAGTGAAGGTGAAGGAAGGGGGGAGAGGGAAGTGGGTGGGCGGAGGGGGTGGGTAGACGACAAAAGAGGGAGCCAGAGAGAGACGCCTGATGGGAGGAGAGGCAATCCGTTAATGAGCAGATAATAGGCAAGCTGGATAAAGAAGGGGGCCGAGGAGGGGACAAAAGAGGGGGACGTCTGAAGAAGGAGAAAGGGAACCAAAGGGGAAGGGACGATAACTGGCAGGGAGGAATGTGATAGGCAATTTGGAAGGAAGAATATACGAAGATGATGGGAGAGTGGCCAGGGTGAAAGGCAGAGAGGAAAATAGGAAGAATGAGCAGGATGATTACTGAAGGCAGAATGGAGGAAGTAAATAGTGAAATGAAAAATGAAAAAAAATGGACGATAATTAGAGGAGGAATATACGAAGACGAAGGGAGAATGGCTAGACTGAAAGGGAGGGAGGAAAAATGGATGATAATTATAAAAGGAAGACTAAACACCACGATAATCAAAAGATGGACGGGCGAGACGGTGACTGGCATAAAGAAAATAATGGTGATGATAATGAAGATGATGATGATGATGACGAACAAAAGAGATAATCAAAAACGGAGGAATTAGCAGGCCAATAATCAAGACAAGCATGGCGATACTGAAGAAGTGCCAAATGGGAAGAATGAACAGGGGGAAACTAAAGGATGAACGGATGAAGAGAATGGAGAAATGATGAGAAAAGGGGAAAAGGGACGAAACAGTATTTTTTAAAAAGGGACAATAAGCGACATATTAGCTACAAGATGAACAGAGGAATCGATGGTAAAAAGAGGGAAAAGTGGACGGTGGTAATGATGATGATGATTGATGATGTTGATGATGATGATGAGGAGGAGGAGGATGATGAAATAGACAAATATATATGATTACGATACATACAGGGGTAGAACTGTAAAACCAGTAGTGAAAAGAAAGAGTTGCAAATGGAAAGAAAATAAAAAAACGAGAGCAAAAGGAAGACTAAGCGACGCGATAGTAAATGGAAGAAATGAAAATGGACGTACAAGGTCACTGAAATAAGGAGGAATATAAGGAGGAGGCATGCAAAGAAAGACAGGCGGAAGTGACGGAGAAGGGAAGACGAAGAATAAATAAATCGAATGGTAAAAGAAAGGAAGGAAGAAAAGGACGGAGGAGGTAGTTAGAGAAGGGAATATTGAGCAAGATTATATAAAATTAAACTAAGGGACGAAAGGGACAATTAAACACCAGAATACTATACAAGAAATTTATCCAAAGGAAGAATGGACGAAGCAATAAAAAAAAGAAGTACAAAATTTACCACAAAAGTAATTAACTCCTTCAGTCTGAGATGTTACTATTAAGCACCTTCATACTACCTTCGTACAATATTATTCAACTTAGTAAAGAACGATCACATAAAAGGAATTATCTAAGGCTCTGATCTACCCTCTGAAACTGTCAAAGTCTCTCATGAACTTAACCCTTGAATCCGACGACGCATTCTTCGTTATATTCTTGCTGCTACGGTAAATGAACGGATGTTTTGTTGCTGATGCATATATGGACTTCCTGAGTCAGGCTGAGGCCAGCAGACCTCTTGCAAATTCTGCTGGAGGGACAGTTCTATGTGTAAACAGTGTAGTCGTGACACTGGGCGACACATTCAAAGGAAACTCTCTACTTGTGCCCTGAAAGACTGTATGAGAGTTAGAGGTCAACTACACTTCGTGGGTGTAACATCTAAGCTCCCAATAAAGCATCCAGTAGTAAAACGGAGTCTTTAAGATCAGCCTGAAATCCTGATAGTAAATCTACGGGCCCACATCTCACACTACCGGGCGATTTTATTCAGCTCTGGAAGGATCTCTAGCACTGAAGGGCTTGATTAAGAATGTAACCCCTCTAGTTAATCAATTATCATTTTGGCTGAATAAAATCGCAAAAAATAGCAAAAATAATACACAAAATATATTCTCGGAGTGATGGGTTTATTGAAATCGTCTAGAGATAGATTAAAATAAGAATATGTCATCGGATTGCAGGGACTGAAAACGGAAGACCAAGTAAAACAAAAGCCAAAGGAAGAACGAAATTCAATATCAAAGGAAAGAGAAGAGGGAGAACGAAATAAGGCGTTATCAAAAGGGAACTTATGATGGTAATTACAGAGAGACGAAGGAAGCGAAACAGCTGAAAAATTAAGGAAATGAATTGTAATGTACAGTGTATATATATATATATATATATATATATATATATATATATATATATATATATATATATATATATATATATATATATATATATATATATATATATATGGTAACATCAAATTAGAAGCATGCACTGATGATGAACAAATAACAAAATCATATATATATATATATATATATATATATATATATATACTGTATATATATATATATATATATATATATATATATATATATATATATATATATATATATATATATATATTTATGCCGAGAGAGAGAGAGAGAGAGAGAGAGAGAGCGAGAGAGCGAGAGAGAGAGAGCAGTGTAAGGAATATTTAATAATGACGGGGCTTAGCGACAAGCACTAAATTAAGGAGTCGTGTAGAGGAGGGGGGCTGAGGGATTAGTGAGTGTGGTGTTGACACGAGCCGCGGGGGAGGGGTGGAGGGGAGGCAAGGAGAGAGGGAGGTAAGGAGGAAAGGGGGGAAGGAGGATGAAGGAAAAAGGGAGAGAAAAGCAGAGTGGGCGAGGGAAGTAGGGAGGGGAATAAAAGAAGGAATAAAAGAGGGTGGCAAAATGAGAGGGAGGAAAAGATGAGAAACACAGGGAGTAATGGATGAGAGAAAGGATGAGAAAGCAGGAGTGGAGAGAAGGAGGTAAAGCGATTGGAAGGGAAGTAGAAGGGAATGAGGAGAGTAATGGGAATAAAGGAGGAAGGAGAAGAAATGAGTGAAAAGAAGGAGGCAAAGAAAAGACGGAAGAAAGAACAGATGAACGGAGAGACGAAAGGAAAATGAGAAGGACAGAAGAAGGGAGTGGAATGAAGGAGACAAAGAAATGGTGGAAAAGAAAAAAAGAGAAGCAGAGAGAAGGAAACAAGGAACACAGGGAGAAAACCAAAATGAACAATGAAATAATAAAAATAAAAACGAGAAAGGAACAAGGAACTGACTGATAATATGAAAGAAAACAGAAAGAGACAATAAAGTAAGAAAGAACCAGAGTCTGAAAAAAGGTATAACAGCAAAACAATATCAAAAGAAATTACATAAATATAATGGAAATAATGAGCGAAGGAAACGAGACGCAAAATGAAGAAGGCCAGACACAGGGGATAGAATAACTCGACAGAAAAGGAGCTAAGAAAGAAAAACGGAAGTATGAGGGAAAGGTGAGGAGTCAAAAGGGATATAAGAAAGCAAGATGGAAGGAAAGACAAAAGGAAGGAAAGAAGGAGGACCCAAGTAAAAAAGAAGAAGCAAGGAAGGAGAAAAGGAGAATAGAGGAAGGAAAGGACGACCCGAGAGAAAAGGACAAACCAGAAGGAGAGTGAAGGAAGCAAAAACGGAAGGAAGAAATGCAAGAAGGTGATATTAAAACCAAACAGATGCAGAGGGAAGAGTGTTGACAGAGGTGTCACAGAATACAAAAAAAAACAACTTCATTGAGGCAGACTTCATATCGTCTTGAAGTAGCAAGAAAGTAAAAGAAAAAAAAAGTCATAATATAGAAAGGGGTTATGGATATAACCTTCCAAACCTTTAACTACCAAAGGACTCCCCTATGCTGCATAAAATCGTTCTGCAAAACACACACACACACACACACACACACACACACACACACACACACACACACACACACACACACACACACACACACACACACACACACACACACACACACACACACACACAAATTATCCGTGATAAAACGAGAACGAAAAAGCAGTAAAGGAAGACGGGAAAGGATGCTGACGGAAGGAAAGGGAGCTACTGGAGAGAAGGAACAGTTGTGCCCCTCTCCACCCAGCAAACCCCATCCAACCCCCCACTCACCTCACCCCTTCACAACCACTGTCCACACTCCCCCTCCCTCAACAACTACTATCCCTTTATCCTTCCCATCACAACCACTGTCATCCCTCCGTCCACAACCACTGTCCCCACTCCCCCTCCCTCCACAACCACAGTCCCCTTATCCCTGCCTCTACAACCGCTGCCACCATTCCCCCCTCCCTCCACAACCACTGCCCACACTCCCCCTTCCTCCACAACCATTGCCCACATGCATCCTCCCTCCACAACCACTGTCCACACTACCCATCCCTCGACAACCACCGCTCACACTCCACCTTCCTCCACAACCACTACCACCCCTTCCTCCGCAACCACTGCCACCCCTCCCTCCACTACCACTGCCACCCCTCCCTCCACAACCACTGCCACCCCTCCTTTCACAATCACTGCCCCAACCCGCCCCCCCTCCACAACCACTGTCCTCTCCCCTCCCCTCCACAGCCACTATCCCCCCCTTCCCTTCCCTCCACAACCAGAGTCCCCCTTCCCCCCTCCTTCCACAACCAGCCCCCCACCCCTTCTCTCCGCAACCAGGTCCCCTTCCCCCTCCCTCCGATTCCTCACCCTCTCTACAGCTCCTCCCCCTCTAACCCGTACCCCAAACTCCACTCCCCCCCTCCAACAACCCCTCCTCCCCGGCTGTCATCGCCTCACTGAAGCTGTCTGGGATAACTTAATTACTGCCTCATAATCAGCCTCCTCCCCGCCCATTATCCATTTTACACGCCACCATTTTATCAGCTTCAGATTTCCCCGCATTTATATTTTTCCTTTCTTTTCTCTCTCTCTCTCTCTCCTTTCCCCCTGCCGCCTTTCTATTAATGCCCTATTTGTATAATTATGACCACGTAAATTCAAACCATATCTCGCTTTCATTTTTTATTTATTATCACTTTCCTTCCCAGTTTTACTGTCACTTTCCTTCCCTGTTATTTCATTTTTTTTTTTTTTGTATTATCCATGTGTCTCCACCATTTTCTCCAATATTTTTAATCCAGTTCTCTAGCCTGCTAAAACAATTATACTCTCTCTCTCTCTCTCTCTCTCTCTCTCTCTCTCTCTCTCTGTCTCACACACACACACACACACACACACACACACACACACACACACATACACACACACACACACACTTTTCCCCTCACAAACAGTCCATACACCCAGCACTAAAACGAACGAACAAATGCATATAACCAAAACCACCATCACTGCTCACCCCTACCGTACCAACACCTGTCCCACACCTGCTACACACTTGTCACATACACGTCACCTCTCCTCACATCAACCGCACCCTACCTGTCACTTCCATCACACCTGTAATTACCTGCCTATTACCAAAAGGGGCCTCACTGTTTACTCTACACCATCATTAATCATATCCGCCTCTGTATTCCATATTTTCCCTGTTGACCATTTCCCACGATTAATCATAATCATAAGTCATTAGTTTTAATCATAAAACCATCAATCATTCAATTTTCAACCATGATTACGTCAATATTCATTCCTTTGGCAGCGATGTTGATATTTCTGTCATTCTGTCTGCCTTCATATGATTTTACTTTAATTAATGAAAGACTTATCGTACTGAAAAGCTCAGACACAGTCACCGTTAACCCTTGCAAGATAATGATGATTTATATTTTAATCTGTCAGCGGTGATTTTTTTTTTTTAACTTAGAGAGGATTTCTCGTGGAGGAGGTATTTTTTTTCAATACATTTACGTCTAATTTACTATCGTTACAATACCCAGAAATATGTTGGGGCATGCCTTATAAATTTCCCAACGTCTAATGAACCAATTTTACGGTGTTACTGTTGTTATCACAGAATAAAAATCGCACCAAAGCATTGTCACTATCAAGTTTTACCCTCTCACTACGCTGACGCTTCATATTTTATTCTGGCCACCTCCACACAATTATATTCAGCTAACAAACTCGCGAGGGACTTTTATGACAACACTGATTAAAAAAGAACCACCATAAACTTCTCTACGACAACCATTATTCCTGATTCTTTTATCTTTTTTTCTCTCTTCTTTTCTTACTTTAATCTTGTTAGCAGTTCGCGGAGGACGTCTCTGGGTGAAAAGGTTAATGAGTACCATGGTTAGCAGTTGTATGGTGTGTGTGTGTGTGTGTGTGTGTGTGTGTGTGTGAGAGAGAGAGAGAGAGAGAGAGAGAGAGAGAGAGAGAGAGAGAGAGAGAGACAAAAATGAAACTCATAATGAATCCAAACAAAGCTAAAAGACAGAATCACGAAATATATTATAAAAAAAACTAAAAAAAAAACAAAAGTAAACATTTTTAAAACGGCGGAAATATGGATGATCCAATAATAGGCCACTATATTTTTTCAATTACTTAATGCAAAAAAAAAAGTAGAGTAGAAAAAGTCACCTGTTCTAAGTGGCAATTTTCTCCCCACCTTATCCAGGGTTTGTTTCCTCCCCCATTTCCTCCCTCGACACCCCCATAACAAGATTCTTCCCCTCCTCTCTCACTCGCAATTTTCTCATCCTTACTCCAGAGGCTTCTCACTCCTCGCCATCTCCTTTTTTCTCTTCTCCCTCACACTGGATATTCGTACTCTACCTTCACACTTTTCCCCATCTTCCTTACTCATTTCTCTTACATCTTTTCTCTCAGTCTTTATTCTCGTCTCCCTCACATCAGATTTTTCTTACTCTTTTCTTACACTTCCTACCTTTTCCACCTTCCGTCCTCTACATTTCCCCTTCTTTCTCACTCTGGATCTAACTTTTAATTACTTTTTTCTCTCCTACACTGGATTTTCCTAATCTTCTCTCACATTTTTTCTACCTTCCCTGTTCTACTGCTTCTCTCCTTTCTCATTCTGGACATTCTCTTTCTCACTCTGGATCGTCTCACTCCTCTCTGTCTCATTTGCTCTCTTCTCCCTTACATGTTACTTACTCTTCCTGCACAAGAATGTTCCATAATTCCTCGCTAATTTTCTCTTCCGTTGTACTTTCTCTGTCTCTTTCTTATACTTAATTTCTTACTCATTCCTCACAAAAATTTTTCTCTCTTCTCGCGGTCTCCACTTTCTCACTTCTCTTACTCTGGATTTTCTCTTCCTCACTTGGGTGCTTCTGACCTCCCTCATTTTTTTTTTTTTTTTCTCGCTTTTCCTTCGGTGCTGGAGGAGGAAGTCTTCATGCGATGGCACCGATATAGTTAAGAAGCTCCTCTGCCCTGTCATTCAAGGGTCCTACAACTCTCTCGCTATCCCCCAAATGGATGATGATGAACTGCAGTATATGGGCACCTTCAACCTTTCAGCCCACCGACTTTAGGTTCCAGATAAGCCTTGGCCTACAACAATAAAAACTACAACACAAGGTTTCTTTACCCATTTCTCACACATGATAATACATGTCTTCCTGCACTCCGAGTATTTTCTCTCCTTCCATACTTTAACATTTGTCTTCCAACAACTAAGCTCCCTGTGATGTACCTCAAGATGTCAGAATAAGAAGCCACTGGTTGCAGCAAATCCAATCAGTACATTGTGAAAACAGATATTGGTAACTGAAATTCAGAGAAGCATAACGGCTAAGAGTTACAAGAGTTAAAAGGAAAAGAAATATGAACCCTATAAAGGAGTATGAAAAAACACTTGCAATGACATACACATAAATATTATGCAAAATACCTATACCAAAAGCATCTTTACAACGCAATTACAACAAGAAAAAGACCAAGGGAGGGTATAACAGACAACGGCTTTTCGTGCTCCTCCACATGCAAGATTTCGAGCTGATCATAAAAGACGAACCAAAAAAGGAAAAATCCTTTGAGGTACCTTGTTTGGAACTCAGTTATACTCTGATCACTTTAACGTGGCCTGAGACTCCTGTATCTCCATATTAAATACAGAGAGAATATGGTAAGTCACGAAAAGATGCCATGACAAGGATGTGCAATCGCAGGACTGTCTTATTTTACCAATACGGTACAGGAAATAGGCTTAAAAAAAAAAAAAAGCAAATCTCTGTCAAGCTAAAGTGAACGAAGTACCTGTATAGCGGATATCAATGTGGTAATGTATAGGGAACTTTATACATGATACACCAAAAGGCATCTTACTGAAGGGACTGATCTCTTTAAGGAGCCTTCTTCAGCAGGACGAGACCTTCAGTCTTTGATCTCCGTCTTACCCTCCTGTCTTTGTCCTTGCTCTGCAGGGTCACCCAATTCCGTTATCTATTTCCAATTCCTCATCCTCCATTTTATTTGCCTTCTCTTCCACTCCCCGTCTTACCCCCGGACATCAAACACTTCGATTTTTCCTTTTTTATCTTTACGTGCACCGAAGCTCACATCAAAGATAAGCTCCATGCCAAGCGCTCTCAGCACTAATTTGATTCTCATTTGATTAAGGAATGAAAGGACGGCTCCTCCCCCCCCATAATGTTTGAGTGGCAGTAACCCGTCGCTTCAATAGGTAAATAGGGACTAAATTGGGGTGAGGGGGGTGCGGGACAGGGGGCAAGTCTAGGGAGGTAGGGGGAAAAAGGACAGATGATGAGGTAAAAGGGGAAAAGGGGGTGGGAGGGATCAGGAGAGGATGGGAAAGGCGTAAGAGGGTAGTGATGTGGGAAGGTCTTTTAGCAGGGTGGGAGTGGAGACTGAGGGAAAATGGTAGGGGAGTGCGAAAGCGAAAAGGAAGGATGTGCACTTTTAACTCTTTCAGTCCAGGAGGTATCCTCTACGCTGCATAAAATCATCTGGTAGTATGAAGTATACAACAAGAACAAAAACGGCATTATGGTAATGAAGAGGTTAAATAAGTGAAAGACAGATGAAGAGTAAGAAACAGGGAAAAGACACACACACACACACACACACACACACACACAGACATTTTATATATATATATATATATATATATATATATATATATATATATATATATATATATATATATATATATATATATATATATATATATATATATATATATATATATATATGTTTGGGGTAAAAAGAATAAGATAAATATTAGAATGAAACAGTCTGCCAGTAATAAGATAAATAAAAATAAATAAACAGTTTGGCGGATATAAAAAAACGAGTTAAGATTCCTGTTCCCGTCAGTCTTTACACAAACAACATGGTTATGAGTATTTCTTTTATTTTTAGTTTTACGTAACTAGGTTTTCAAGAGCGGGAAAAGTCAATAGTCCCATAACTTTACCCTGCCACACGGGTAAACTGTTTTTCTTAAGAGGGATGTTTTAGGCTAGAGGGAAGTTGTGTGTGTGTGTGTGTGCCCAACTAATACACACACACATACACACACACACACACACAATCATCATCATCATCATCACCACTTTCAGCCTAACCCTGCTCCCACTAAGATGGAGAATGGTAGGTTCCAGAAAGAGAAGAAAGGAAAACACAAAATTAGGCGACCTAACATCAGAGCGCCAAACAGAAATGCGTGGAGAGGGACTATTAGGAGCGAGGAAAATTGGGGAGGGGGAGGGGAGGGGGAATAGTGAAGTGGAAGAGGCTATTGGTGATGATATTAGAAGGGCAGTGGTGAAGAGGGCATTGGGAGACAGTGATGTAGACTGGTGAGACAAGGAAGGTACACAGTGGTGGGGAGGGAAATCTTGGTAGACACGGTGGAGACGACGGTGAGAGACGGAGAACTGTGGAGATGTTTGTGAGGAGACATAATGGAGGGGAGGTTACTGGTGAGGATAATGAAGGAGATGGTGGTATGAAAGGGAAGGTACTAGTAAAAAGTGGTGGGACAGAGGATATTGGTAGGGACGGTGATGGAGACACCAGTAATAAACGGTACTGGTGCACAGGAGGATACTGGTGGAGACGGTGATGGAGAGACGTTAGTAGGAAATGGTACTGGTGGGGAGTGGAAGATTGGTGGAGACGGTGGTGGAGAGACACTGACAAGAAGCGTTACTGTTGGAGAGGGTACCTAGGAAATATTTATGAGGAGGAGCATATTAGTGATGGTTCTGGAAAAAAAAAAAAAAAAGGCAATGGTTGGGAAGAAGGTACTAGAGAAACAATGACAGTGATAGAAGGTAATGGTGGAGATGGTACTGCAGAGAAATAGGCAGTGGTGGAGGAGGTGATGGGGAGACAGCGACAATGGCAGGAGACAAGGTGATGAAGGAAAGAGGATGTTGAGGAGAGTGAAGGAAGGGGAGTTGCCTAATGGAGGGGAAATACTGAGAGGCTTAAGAGAGGGATGGAGTGGGTAATGGGTTGGGAGGAAAGGGGAAGAGACGGTAACAAAGGGGAAGGTGGGAAAGTTAGAGAAAGTGATGGTATGAAATATGTAATGGATGGAAGGAGGAGATAAGTAAGAAAGATGGGTGTCTGTCGCAAAAAAGGTGAGAAAAGGAAGAGGTGATATGCTGTCCGAAATTTTGTGTCTATGGGCAGTAAAATAAGCCAAGTCTCTCTCTCAGCTTAGGAATATTGGCGTTGAAATATGTGATGGAGGGAAGGATGAAACTGGAGAGAGAAATCAGGAGTTGTGGCATGAAAGAACAGAGAGTAATGGGTTATGAGGTGACGAAAAGGAACGGCAGCAAAACGGCGATGATAAAATGAGAATAAATGATGGAAGGGAAAATGAAAATACAAAGGGATGGGTGTTTGTGAAGAGAAGAGACAGAATAATGGGTGAAGGGAAGAGGGGAAAAAATGGTAACAAACAGGGATGATATGGAAGAATGAAGAGACAGAGGGATGAAGAAAGTTGAAAGAAAGGATGGGTGTTGTGATGGAGGGAAAATAAGAGGAAACTGGAAGAGGGATGGGTATGTCTACAGAAAAGGATAGAGAGAGTAAAAAACAGAGAGAAGAACTGTGTTGGTCGATGAAGAGGAAAGAGAGAGGGGATAAAGAAGGGGAGAAGAGAAAATAATGATGGAGAGAGGAAGGCAAAATAGGTTAAGGAGAAAAGTGGGTGATTACGGCCATTTGGGGAAAAATAATTGGAAAAGGAAGAGAGAGAAGAGAGCGGTGATGGAGTAAATGAGAGAAAAAGAGATAATGATGGTGGAGAGAGGAAGGCAAAAACGATGAAATGAGAAAAGTGGATGATGGAGGCATAATGGGGGGAAGGGAAAGAAGATGAAGACGAGAGGAAGTGAGTAGTGATAAGGCAAAAGAAGAGAGATAATGCTGAGGGAAAGAGGAAGCAGGTAACGATGACGGTAGAAAGAAATGGGTGAATAAGGGAAAACGGAGGAAGGAAATGGAAAAAGAAAAGAGGAAGGAGAGGAAGAGGAAAGAGAGCAGTGACAGAGTAAACGGGAGTAGCGAGGAGGAGTAATGATGGACGAGTGGGCAAGTCCGGGAGAGGACGGGCAATGGAGGAGATGGGAGAAGGCCAGAGAAGGAGGAGGAGGAGGAGGAGGAGGAGGGAGAGGAGGAAAAGGGATGTTTGGTTGGGAGCAGGAGGAGAAGGGGGAGGTTAGAGGAGCAGTAGGAGGAGGAGGGAGTAAAGGGCGAGGAGGAGCAGAAGGAGGGGGCGGGGGACGGAAGGGGCGAGAATAAAAGAGTAAGAGGAGAGAGATTGGCAGGAGGAGGGAGGTAAAGAGGGTGGGTGGTAGGGAGGGTGGGAGAGGGGGAAGGGGATGAAGAGAGGGAGGGAAAAAGATGGGAGGAGTAAAGGCAAATACGGAATGCAGACAAAACTGGGGAAAGTGGCGTAGGGTGATGGGAAGAGAGGACGTGGAGAAGGGAGAGAAGGGAGCCGAGAGAAGGGAAAGAAAGGAGGAAGAGAAGGGGGGGAGATGAGGGAGAGATGGAAGAGGAGAGGAAGAAACGGAGGAGGACGAAGGGGAGAGAAAGCAAATAAGGAATGTAGACAAAACTGTGAATAAGTGGCGTATGGAAGGGAGACAGGAGAGAGGAGGGGAGGGAAAGAAGAGGAGAAAATGAGATTATCGGAATGGAGAGAGGGAGAGGAGGAAAGGAAAGAAAAGGAGGGCAAGCAAGAGGAAATGAACAGAAGATAGGAACGATATACAAGCAGGGAGTAAACAAGAAGCAGAAAAAGCATATAAAAGTACAACATGGGAATACAGGAATTACAGAGGAAGAAATAAAACAAATATAGCGGAATTACGAAGGGAAAAAAAGTGAGTTCTGGAGAGACACAATAAACAAAACGAGAGAAGAGCAAAAATGGAGGAAAGGAATAAATTAGAGAAAAGAGGGAGGGATGGAAGAGGGAAGACCAGGAGGAGGGAAGGGAGGGAGGGGGGGTACTGAAAATGGAGAGGAGGGGAGAACGAGGGAAGGGCAGGGGAGCAGAGGCAAGGAGGAAGGAGGAAGAGGGTGGAACTGGAGAGGAAAGTGGAAGGGGAGGGGGAAAAAAAGAAGTAGGAAAGGAGGGAGAAAGGAAAAAGGGCACAGAAGAATGAGAGAGAGAGAGAGAGAGAGAGAAGGGGGGAGGGGGGAATGGGAGGGTAACGGAAGAGGGGGAAAAAGAGAAGTGGAATGGGAGGGGGGAGAGGGAAGGGGAGGAGGGGAGAGACAAGAGGTAGGCAGGGAGGGAGGAAGGGAAGAGGGAGGAATTGAGGATGGGGGGGATAAGGGAACGAGGAGGAAGGGGGGGGAGGGGACAAGTTGACAGCAAACATGACTGGACCTTTACATTCAGGCGCCATTTTGAGAGCGTCACCACGTGTGCTCTCTCCGTGCTCACAATAACATTACTCACGAATATTACTGTTTTTGATGTATGTATTAACGGAAAGGAGGTTTAGGACAACAACTAAGGTGATGAAGGTGATATACAGTAGCTTCATGTTCCTGTAAATGCCTACTACACCAAGCCATCCCCAAACACTTGCCACTTTTGGGATTAATATATATATGTTCTCAGATGAAACATTTGCTGGTCCCTTGCTTTAACATTTCCTAGCCCCTAGCTTTAACATTTCCTATTTTGTCCTTAGCTTTAACATTTCCTATTTAGTCCCTAGCTTTAACATTTCCTATTTAGTCCCTAGCTTTAACATTTCCTATTTAGTCCCTAGCTTTAACATTTCCTATTTAGTCCCTAGATTTAACATTTCCTATTTTGTCCTTAGCTTTAACATTTCCTATTTAGTCCCTAGCTTTAACATTTCCTATTTTGTCCTTAGCTTTAACACTTCCTAGCTTCCAAAACACTAGGAAAAAGTAATCAACTCAATCAATTACAGTCAATATGTCCGGCAGGTTTCATTATAATTTTGACCTTTAGCTTGTAAAAATCGAAGGGTATATTTTATGACAGCATACTCCAAAGGCAATGTGTGTGTAACTCCTTCAATGCCATGACCTACTCTGTATTTCCATATTATTCAACCTGGGATGAATCTGTACTTGTGAAGGAGTTAATTAAGGCTACAACTAATCTCTTCAGCTCGAAAGGTCTCATTGGAACTAAGTTGTCTGGGGACGTCAGAAATGGAATTGAGTATACGTTACCAAGTTAGCAGTAGTAGTAGTAGTAGTTGTTGCTGTTGTTGTTGTAGTGGTAGTGGTAATATTAGTGGTAGTGGCAGTATTAGTGGTAGTGGCAGTTGTAGTGGTAGTGGTAGTAGTAATGGTAGTAGCAGTAGCACCAACACCTACAACTCCAGCCTAATCCGAATGAGAATCTGGTGGACTGCAGACCAAAGTTACCTTTCTTCCCCAGTCCACCATCCTCTTTTCGGGGCAAAGGGAGGGGATTTTGGGACGTTTGCATAAATGGGCAGCTTCACCTCCCAGTCACATCGGTGTCACCAGGAGAAGGCCTCTCTCTCCAGTACCACGTGACCGGAATGAAGGAGTTACACAGGCCATCATACCTCAGCACTCAAACAGCACCACCAGAGCCAATAAATAGTTTCTGACATTACATCGCACAGGGGAAAGAAAAATCACATCACAAGAGGGAAAAACACAAATACCACAATCATCATTTCAGAAACGTGAGGAAAGAGTACAAACAACACCAAAACAACTGCTTTAAGCTAATGCAGATCACATCAGAGACGAAAAATCACATCACATGAGGAAAAATGCAAATACTACACCCATATTTTTAAAAAGGTGAGAGAAGCGAGGCAATATTGGAGTGAGATCAATATTTAAAGCCGGATGGACTGTCTTGGGGCGGGAACAACAGTCACCACCACGCCACCAACCGGCTTCTGCGACCTCCAACATCGTAGCACCTCGTCTGTAGCTATTTATTTTGCATATTTCACTTAACTGTCCCTCTCATGCTATTTCATATCACTTTAATATCAACACAGTTTAAATCAACATCGTACAAGAGGATACTGAGATGTACTGAAAAAAATAAATCGCTAAGAGACAATCCCTAAATTCGCTTACAATACAGCCTCCACCATAAACTGACAACCCCGATCCACACAGTTGCCGAAGTGGGACACTACACTGTTACTGCATATGCCACTCTTCATTAGTTACTTGCATATATTACTCAACAGTATCAAATGATTCCGTCATATTAGATACACGTAATAATATACACCGACTACCATCGGTTAGGTGCTGATGAGGGACGCCTTTACGTGGTGAACCGTTATAACCGGGCAATTCTGCAGTCTGGTTATACAAGCATCCTTCAGCTCCTTCCTTAATTCTTTGCTGAATGAGGATGATGGATTACAGCCGAAGTGCAACATCAGCAGGCACTCCGCTGGGTTCAGGTCCTTACTGAAGTCACAACATATTCAATAGAATTTAGAGCATGGCAATGTAGAGCGGTGTATAATATTAAACAGTATGCTTGCTTACTGTCTACTTTTCCCTCAATATGAAAATTTTACGTAGGATAATGACGGTATGGTTCGAGCTATATATGATGCATTGCTGTGGGGTTGATAAAGAGACTTAACGGTACAGAATATGTTTTGTTTCACACAGTGCATACCTTATCAACAGTCACAGCAGACAGATGAGGATTAAATAATTACTTCACAGAGCAAGACATACATACTTGCCTAGAACCAAAGGCTATCTAGCTTACATCACAGGCTCACCTTGTATCTATCAATTAAAGTTCTGGTATTCATATTTTAAGGAACATTAAAATCAAAAGATGCTGAAAGCATAACTTAGCCGCACTTGAATAAACTACACTTAGAGCACGAAAAATATGTTGCTATCTATCCCAGGATGTTTTTAATTATGCAAAACCCTGTAACATTAGATCGATGCTAAAACATACGGTGCACTTATCTAAAAAAAAAATAAATAAATAAATACCAATAATCTTACACTGTTTCTACAGCCCACATGTCATGATGATAACTAAATATTAATACAGTATAATTTGTAAGTACACATTAATTGAAATTATGATAAAATTACCATGCTAATTAGTTTTTTCTTTGACTATGCAAGAGGTGAAAGCCTACATTACTGATCTGTATCACAAGCTGTAATGCCATCGTCCCCTTACCTTAGGGAAACCACCGATATAACAGAGAAATGAAGCATCGTGTGGCAAGTTCAAGTTCAATAACATAATCAAGGAACTTCATTTTCTTGTCTACTGGTTTAAAATTTCCTGACCAAATTAAGTACTTAACAGCGATGCCATGGATCAGTGACAATATCTGCTTAATATGATAAGCGGAAGAATTTGTTTACTTATGCTTCACTTAAGCAGAACAAATAATCTAACATCAAAACTCACTGAGAGTAAATGGAAACAGTCGTGAGTATATTATTCTAATATTTTCAAGGCATAACTTAAAGATGATAATCAAACAACGTAAACAAAATAAAAGATTCAGAGTAAAAAGAAGGAAACTACCAGTCTCTGTATCTCTCAATATAAGCTTCAATGCAGGACCAGACCTCTTCAAAGGGAGTGTGACAGCCGGAATTACATCCTTAACTAATGCTGGTCAAGAACTGTGATGTGACGATCGAAATACTCAAGTGGCTATGTGTTTCAGAGTTTATATATGTCGTCGGTATGATCTTACAGGGTTCGAACAAATGATAACACTTGAGAGGATGTACTACCAGCACTCACAATAATTTTTGCAACCAGTGGATTCAAACTCAGATCTAGAGCATCGCATTGGGAAAGATCTAATGAGCCACTCTAGTTCCAAACACTGTTATCCCTCTAATTCAGGACTTGGCACGAGCAATGGAGTTAAAAATGCCGACGGCCGGGTCGAAATACTGAAGAACTAGCCCCATCTACAGTTAAGAATACCACACAATGCAGAAACTTCATGATCAAAAGGCAAAACAAGAAGAGGCATTCAGCTGAGGAATCAAATGATAAAGATGATTCAGTTGTGTGACCACGCTATAGGACGAGGATGGAGAGGGCAAAGACGGCGATACGTCTGTGACAGGGGAAAACTAGCAGGAAAATATTATAACTGGAATGATGTTTCGTCAGTGGCTTACGTACTCAGTGATAAATTATGTAGATATTACTCGCATAATATACACAGTTACTTGATCTCATACTTTATTTTCTTTTGTTATCAGATTGCAAAAAATAACCTTAAGAATATCGAAGTTCATTTACAAGAATTTTATTCTAAGCTGGGTGAGGATCCCATCAGTGACTGTCTAAGCTTTCATTATGGTTTGTGATAACTGAGATTACAAATACGTTTCACGATGCGATAATTGTTTCACATGTATAATCGTCATCTGTTTGTCAATACTAATTTAGGCGGTTATTAACATTTGTCATTAGCTAATTCAGCTGACAAGATTAAAATTTTGCATTAGACAGTCCTGTTCTAATAATAAAGTTTAAAACAACAGACATATAAGAAATAGCACATGGGAATAATGGACAGCTGAAAATACGGGCAGGTGACAGCCAACCGATACCGGATAATACCCAGCACCTCCAGTATGCAGGCATCAAGGAATGACTGGCATGTAAGAAAACGCAAATATCTGCGAATCAGAAACCAGGGAGAACGCGTATACCTAAAAACAAGGTCATAAAAGATGTATTCGAGTGACGACTGTTATAATGTCAAATACAGAGATATTATATTGATTCATAAAATTTGCACAACAAGCAGCTTAACCAAGAGGGAGAGCTTGTAAAAAAAATCGTATGGAAGATTCATGACATTTTCTTGCCTTAAATTTGGCTTAACAATCTCATCTCATCTTCTACTTCAGTCCTTTTATACAAAGTCAGGAACACGGAGGCCCGGGGTTAAACTACTTAGTCCAGACAGTTACGTCGAGTGACCAGTCACCCTTTCCCTGAGTGGTGCTATTTTATATATAATTCCCCAACCTTCCCTCATGAAAATCAATTAGGTTGGAGCGCCTTAACCCACTACACCATCCGGCATCTATCTAGTTATATGGTTACCAACGAACGTAGAAAACGGTGTCTTGGGATACAAAAAAAAAATTGAATTACACTGTGTACAGCCACCTACATCCAGTGAGTGCATGGTGGGCGCCACCCCTACTACACATCGCCTATCAAGAATTCAATTTAAAAAGTCGCCCACCCTAACTTCCCACCTCCTGTCCTTTCCTTCCACCCCTCCACCTTACCATTTATAGCTCTTTCACCTTAACTTGGCGGAGATTTTTCCTTTTACAGGTCATTTTCAATACCTCAACGGCAGAGTAATATCATGTGCTTTACATTCTTTCCGTAGCACTTCCTTATGACTAGAGCTATGGTCCTGTGATAATCTCTTTTAACAGCTCAGCACTGAAGGACAGATATCAATTCTAGGCCAATTTAAGAGTGAAAGGGAGATGTCAATTTTAAGCCATGTTAAAACAAAAAGCGTATAGTCGTCCCCCCTCCCCAGCCCTATCATAGGACACCCGGCAGAGTGATCAGGGCGAGGAAAGGAGGCTGACGGGAGAACAATAGGGGATGCTGTTGATGCCTGACGGGACGCACGGACGCATTCCTATCACGGTATGCAAGCAGGGTAGGTAGGCATGGTAGACAGGCAGGAGGGGTAGACAAGCCCGAGGGGTAGGCATGGGTGACAGGGACAAAGAGTAGTAGGGGAAACAGGGTAGGTAAACAGGAAGGGTAGCCATAGGTGGCAAAGGTGAAGAGAAGTAGGGGTGAAAGGTTGGGTAGGCAGGAGAAGTAGCGGTAGGAGGCACGGTGCACAGAGGTGGAGGAAGCAGAGGATATACAAATATGGTAGACGGACAGGAAGAGGAGGCAGAAAGTAGGCAGAACTATCAGGAGTAAGCAGAGGTGGAGGAAGCACAGTAAGAAGGTAGGAAAGATAAGCAGAGAGAAACATGGGTGCACAGAGAAGAGGAGGTAGGAAGGGAAATAATAACGAAGGGAAGAAGGAAAGGCAAGCATGGATAGCAATGGTGCATAAATGAAGGGGAGGCAGCTAGGAAGGAAGCTACAGGGTAGGCAGGCAGTATGATAGGGCGTAGGTGGCAGAGGTGAAGAGAGGTAGGGGAGGCACAGGGTAGATAGGTAAGAAGGGTATGCATAGGTGTCCATACACCATATTACAGGTATCCTCCGATCATAAAAAATCTGTAACAGTGGGGCTTGAACAGCCGCAGGTTAAAGTTTGGGGGGAAACCACTCTGGGGAAGCGAGTTCCAAAGAGATAAAGTTCGGGGAATAAAAGAATTTTGATAGGCAGAAGTTCTGCAATATAGCAATGTGACAGTCCATTCATGAGCGCTACCAGATGCCCGTGTAGTGCGGGGGAAGGCATGAAGAGATGGCACAATGGATGCAGTTTGTCTGAGCATTTACTATAAGAATATCTGTAAAATAATGCAAGGGAGGCAACATCCCTTCTTACTTGTACGCGAGGTAGTTCATATGTATCAGTAGTGTTATTAATAATTCTAAAAGCTTTGTTCTGAATTTTGTCCAGTTGTTTTGGTGCAACCTCACCACAACCATTCCATAAGGATGAGCAATATTCCAGCTGAGAACGTGCATGATTTGTAAATTATAGTTAACTGCTCCTCAGTGAAGAGGTTACAGACCCTGTACAAACAAGAGTTTCTGCAGAGATAAGGAGAGATGAACTGAAAGGAGGAGAGTGAAGATGAGGTGAACTGTGGAACAGTGAAAAGAATGAATTGGATGAAAGGGAATAAAAAAAGCTGAAGGTAAATGTACATGAAGTTTGGCATGGAGAGATGAGGTGTGATAAGATGTGGCGAGACTAAATTCAACAACAGAGACGGGAGAGAAGGGGGGGGGGGAAGTGGAATTACAGCTAAGAGGCAAGGTAAGGCAAAGCAAGGCGAAATGAGGTGAGGGAAGATGAGTGTGTTGTAAACATTCAGTACAGCAACGATTTTGTGCACATGACTTTAATGCAGCACTGATCTTATGAAGGTAATTACATCCTATTAGTGTACATCTTCCCTTGAATGTGCAACTATGAGGCAACTTATTTCTTTTCTCTGGTTCTGATATGCAAGAGAAAAACTCCACCCAGTGAAGAAAGCAGTACCTAAACAGTGGATAATTGATACCTATTTTACATAACCTAAGCCGAATGCAATAGTTCAATGCTGTACACATGCTTTAGAAGGCAAGATTTTCACTTGGATATTACTTGGGCACAAAGAATACTTGAATTATGGTCGTGCATGCAGACAAGTAACAAACAACTGTAGCATGTCTTTAACCGCAGCATTACAGCAAAGTAGGTCCAACCGAATTCTTTAATTAATTCTACGTACGACATTATCTCAGCAATTAGTATCCACAGCATAAGAGCAAATGAAAGTTTACAATCCATTCTATAAAATCACTAAAAATCAGGTCACGGTATCTAAAACATGCACTAAGAAGCAGATGTACAGGTAATATACTCATGCCATTAAAAAATCAGTCAATAATACCTCAGGTACAAGTATGTTACTGTCTGCATACATATACTGCATATTAGACTGGAAATCCGCCAACTGTTAGAAACTTCCACTTCGTTCCTTCATTAAACCGTCACCTGCTCGTCCTTGTGAACTCCAGGAGCCTGTGAATGGGTCAGTGATAATAGCAATACTGGTGCTCAAAAGATGGAAATGACACTGTTGGTAATGACATGGATAGACAGGAGACCGATACCGATAAGGACCAGGATTGATGATGATGATGATGATGATGATGATGGACGACTGACCATGATGATGATGATGATGATGATGTTGATGATGATGATGATACACTACGGAGATGGATGTACAAGTGATGATGGAGATGTGGATGATATAAAGACAGAGCCTATATAAATGCAACTACTGTAACTTCAAGAAACGAAGGAAGACTGATGAATGAACGGAGGAGTAAGAGAAGAAACTGTATGGATGAGAGGACAGAGGAATGGAAGGAAGGACGTCTGAAATGTACAACAGAAGGATGGAGAGAATGTATGAATGAAAGGAGATAAGGATGGGGGGCAAAAATATACAATATGAATCATCGGAAGGTGACGGGTAAAAAGAAAAAAAAAAACGTAAAAGTAACCTATACGGGCAGATGGAAGAATAAACGAATGAATGAACGGGTGAAATATGACATGGATAGAAGATTGGATAGTTTGATGAATTATGGTGGCGATGGAGGAAGAGAGAAAGAGACAGCGGATGAACGGAGAGTAAGATGGACAGAAGAAAAAAAAAAAAAATCTAGAGTGGACGGAGGAGCGGGGACTGACGACTGGAGAGATGAAGGGCCCTCGTGCTTACTCCAGGGGCCTCTAACACGTCTCTCGAGGAAGACGATGACGAACCAAACACACTGATCGATTCCCTTCGCCACACTAGCACCTCCCTATCCTTCCTATAAGACGAGGAGATTGGGTCAGGAGCGTGATTGATAGAGGTGGGTGAGGTGGACTACAGTTGGTTGTTTGAGAATGAAAAGGGATGAGAGCAGGTTACGTTTGAAAGGGATGGCTTGCTGAGAAGACTAGGAGAGAGTGAAGAAGACTGAAGGGAGTGGGTTAGAAAGAGAGAGAGAGGGTTTGGTCAATGGGCCGAAAGAAAGAGCTTGACAAGAGGCCTAAGTAGGACATTAAAGAAGTGAGAAGCCTAGGTGAGAGGGCTGGAGAAGCAGGAAAACCAGAGTGTTGAAGGCCAAGAGGGATGATGTGTGAACTGGCTGAGAGGGTTGAATGAAAAGGTGAAGAAGAGAAGAAAAAGAATGTACGGTCTGGCAAGAATGACCTGGAGAAAACATGAGCTTTAATGAATAAGGTGAGGGCAAAGAAGGAGGCCTGGTAAGATAATACACACAAGGTTTAAGTGCACATGGTTAGATGAAGGTTTAGGTGAGAAGGTTAGCAACAGGTGAGAAGATGTAATGATGATAAGACTGGACAGGATAAAGATGTACAGTGCAAGTGCAAATATGGGCAAGCAATATGAGAGAGAACAATAGGCATAGAATTAAAGAAACACCTGTAAGAGACAGTGACAAGAATTAAATGAAAGAACAGTGAGAGATGTATGATGACTGTATGAGGGCAAGGAAAAATGAGAAGAATATGCATGAAAGAGAATGTGAAGAAATGTATCAAATAAGGAGGTGCAAAAGCAAAACAGGACTGACAGTGTGAGGGAGCTAAATTAAAGATAGGATGAGAAAAGCTGCATGAAGTGGAATGAGATCAGAGACTGGGGGTCTAAAGTGAAATGGAGGGAGGACCAACAGGTGGATGAAGAAGATATGAGATGAAGAGGTAAAGAGATGTGAGTATTTAAATAACAAAGAAGAGCTCTTTAGTAAGAAGCAAGTCTGGTGAGAGATGATTTGGTAAATATGAAATAAGAACTACATGGGAGATGCGTGGTAAAGGAAGGCTGGATGAGGAAAGTTGGGCTCAGGACTAGACGAGATAAAGGCTGTGTTGTAAGGGTGAAAGAGGTGAGGACACTTAGGGATAAAGATTAAGGGCTGGTATGGGAAGTAAGGGTTGGTGTGGGAAGTGAGGGCAAGAAAACTGATGTGAGAGGTGATATGTGGGCAGGAGGACTGGCGTGTGGGGTGAAGTGAGGGTAGGATGACTGGTGTGGGAGGTGAGGGTAGAAGGGATGGTTTGGGAGGTGAGGGCAGAAGAGATGGTTTGGGAGGTGAGGATAGGATGGCTGATGTGGGAGGTGAGGACAGGAGGGCTGGTGTGGGAGGAGGTGAGGACAGGAAGGCTGGTGTGGGAGGAGGTGAGGACAGGAAGGCTGGTGTGGGAGGAGATGAGGACAGTGGGACTGGTGTGGGAGGAGGTAAAGACAGGAGGGCTGGTGTGGACATGTGGCCCAACTCACTAACACCATCAAACTGGGCACAAACAACACCAGGACACCAGTTGAGAGGAGGGGTGTCCGAAAGCGGCGCTACCGACTTGAGTTGCAATACAGAAAGACACTGTGTACGCTGGTACGGCGAGAACATTGTTTAAGAGGTTATATATGGCCTCACCGAATTCCAGGGATGGAGAAGATGATGGGAGACGGCGTGGTGGAGATGGTGGAGAGTGAGGGAGAGTGGTGGTGGAAGTGTGTAGGGAAGGGTGGGAGTCGGGACAAGGCCGCGGGTGCCAAGTTTAACACCTCGGCCGCCGCTGTTGCCACACACCTGTCCCGGACTTCTTCACCGCCACGTGTGTTCTCCAGGCGGGGGCGGGGGCCATGGGCGCAAGGCAGCCTTACCACCTCGCCCCACACTACCGCTCCTTTTGGCTGCCGACTCCACCGTCAGGAAGGTAATACACGACAGCACACAGTATCGAGAGGGAATCTTGGTCACCAGTGATATGATGTGGCTGTCCGCACCTCCTTTGTTTAGTGAAGGCTGAGCCCCGCCCGCATCCAGACCAGGTGTGGGGCCATGTCTTCTCACTAGGCTCCTTCGCCACATCATCCCACTTAACAGAGCAACAAGTTCCTATAAGGCTGCAACCATGCTGCCACGCTGAACAGGTCAGTAACACAATTGTACACTGACGACAGTTCACGATACAGCGACAGTACATTCCAGCTAAAGAGTTGCTGTCCAGCACTCACCGACACCCGACCTACAAGTATAGCACATCCATCAACCAGTTGGTCCATCATCAATGCACTCTTGTTGATATCCACTATCACTGTGATTACCATCATTGCCTACTGAACATGTATACAGATCCCTGTCCCCAAACCATACCACTCTGGTCAGCCCCCTCTGATAACTTCCCCATTAATATCTTGCCCATGTGCACACCAAACAGTAATCTCCTTACCCAACATATATCGTCTAGGATTACTCCCTTCCATCTTGATAACCACCCACATTCACCATCTCCTTCCATCACTGCTTCACTTAACCCCATCACTACCATGGATCTACTGGCATTTAAAAAAAAAGGAATAAAAAAGCAATGTAGCATGAATAAAACAGAGAGGAGTCAAGTGCACTGAGAGTTTATGGTACCCTTTTTTTATTTCTAAACCCTCTCAACAATAAACTAAACTAGTTGCCTAGCGGCAGCAAAAAACAGATAAGAAAAGATGTCATCCCACTCTCCTAACTTTGCTACCACCCACCCACATTCCACTCTCCTATCCTTGCTACTACCCACGCACAATACACTCTCCTGCCACTGCTACTACCCACCCACAATACACTCTCCTATCCATGCCACCACCCACCCACAATACACTCTCGTATCCATGCCATCACCCACCCATAATACACTCTTCCATCCATGCCACCACCCACCTACAATATACTCTCCTATTCCTACCACCACCCACCCACAATACACTCCTATCCATGCCAGCACCCACCGACAACATACTGTCTTATTCCTACCACCACCTACCCACAATATACTCCTATCTCTGGCATCACTCACCCACAATACATTCTTTTATTCTTGCCATCACCTTCCTACATCCCTCTCTCATATCCCTTCCACCACCCACCCACATTCCACTCCCCTCGCCTTTCTATCACCCATCCATACAATACACTTTCCTATCCATGCCACCACTCACCCATAATATTACACTGGAAAGAATGTAAGGCTGCAGCATGGTATTCTTCTGGCAGCGGACAACGTGAAATAAGCTACAAAGGAACGAAAAACTGGGACGGGTTAAAGTGAAAGAATTATACCTCCCTTGCCACCATTTGCATCCACTCACAACCTAGACTCACCTCTATTCATCACCATACAGCCTCCCTTTCCGCTATATCCTTGTCCTACACACATGCCTCTTCCAACAAATCACTGGTTCTGAGTAGCTCGACGAACAATATTAAGCACGATGGTCTTTCTTTTATTTCATCTTAACCTCAGACGATTATCTTCAGTTTACACTACTTTCGCTGTGAAGGTTCAAAGCAATGTTCACTCAACTCCTTTAGTAAGATGATGCCTTAACATATTATTCTTGATACACACATATGACTTCACTAAGCTTTAGGAGTTAAATTATCCTCATTTCATCTTAACCTGGTCCAGTTATTCGTGCATTTTCAGCATATTTCTAGCAATATAGTCGTAGAAAAAGATAATATTACAGCTCTACATCCTTTCCATTTCATTTCTTCAGGACTGGCATTACATTCTAGTATTAATCTGTTGTTACAATTCAGCATCTAAGATGGAGATATAGCAATTTCAGACCAGTTTAAAGTAAAAGATACAGGCTGTAAGGTTCAGGGGTGGAAGGAGAAATGCATACAAGGGAGTGGAGAAATGACAGGTGTGGTAGTGGACGTCAAGGTGCAGGTGTTGGTGTCACTCCTGCGTCCATGCTAACACTTAAACAAACATAAGTGTGTACCTGTCACGTGTTTTTCAATATTTCAAAACTAATTATCCAAGGTTATCTTGACTAGCGCGGGTGTGATTTAATTCAACAAAATATCAATTTGTGACATACTATTAGCGGATCATGCGAGTACATACTAAACGGTAGACTACTCTTGTTATGGTAAACTTAATGGAAAGGATTCTACGACATATTTTCTTACCGAAAAGCTTTTCCCATGATGGAAATGCTGCGGCATTAGGTTAGTCTTCCACGTAATCATGCTCGCTTTACCAGGAAGTAATGTTACTTCAGTCAGTACAGGAAAGACAGTCGTTCGTACTTTCAAAACCGCTGTCACAATTACTGCACAAGTGCTACAGGGATCATTTACTGTGTAACTATCTTACTTCGTCACTTTTATCATTACTCTTAATTCTACCTAAACCACAACAACCCTTTCTACCCCAGTAACTCCACAAGGCCTACCATACCTCGACAGAGTTTCTACCCTAAGCACAGTCACAATAACAACCACAACCCCCTGCATCCCGGTAACCACACAAAGCTCACTACAATCACAACACACCCACCCACCAAAAATCATCACAGCTACAATAACAATATCGGCATGGGAGTACGGCCAATTTTATTTTTTGGGAGGGGTGGCGGGCGGCTATATGCATTTGCTCGAATGACACTGTGACTGAATGTCTATGTATTTTGGCAAAAACTGTGTTATTTGGAGTGTACTGAATACTTGTGCAGTTTTGAAACAACTATTTACAGTGCATATAATCACAGGCTTATATAAAAACAAAAATCTCATAATTCCACGCGGAGAGAACGGAGAATGGAGGACTGACGATGAAGGTGCATTTGAGTGAGGTGGAGGAGGAAACCAAGGATGAGGTGGAGGAATGGGATGTAGAGGTATATGAGGCATACTCGTATAAATGCCGGTGGTGTGAGTTGGAGGAAGGGTAATCTGATGGCGGAGGACAGGGCGACATGGCGATTTATTCGTTGCCATTCCCTCCGGGATTCAGGCGTCTGCCTATGGACAGACACACACAGACAGATAAATAAACAGACTAACACAAACACATACACAAACTGATAGACAGAAAGACAGTATGTACATAAAAACAGTGCTACTATATCATGACCATATGATGGTGTTTGATTACATACAAGCAAGTAGACAGCACTCAGAGAGCGCATACTTCCGTCAAAGCCTTTACCAAACAACTCAGATCACCACCATAATTTAATTTAATCAATTCTTCCTTGGCCCTTGACCCACGTATCTACAAAATTTCAGTGAAATCCATCGATAACTTTTTTTTTTTTTTCTTTTTTTTAGGTATCTTGTGGATAAACAAACAAAAATATTCCTGAACTAGGACTCGAACTCAAACCACCAACAAAATTTAATCACTTCATCCTTCGTCCATGACCCATATATTCACAAAATTTCATTAGAATTCATCTGTGAGTTTTTGAGATATCTTGTTGACAAACAGAAAAACAGAAGTGAATACATAACCTCCTCCAACTTTTGTTGGCGGAAGTAAATATTAATAACTGAATTCCCAAACAATTATTAGCCTACTTATTTCAGTCTTGCTTGAAAAGTGATAGCTAGAGAACCCAGATACTAGGCAAAAATAAGTCTTAACCACTTCAGAACGAAGATGTCTTTCACACTTAGTTTTGCTACCGCCAAGCGATTTTCTTCAGTTATGGAGAAACCATCTTTAGTAGGAGCACTAGGAAGTCAACAAGTAAGTGAGATCTATGCATGCATTAGAGATAAATGCAAAGCATTAATACTCCTAAGCTGACCACATACTTTTTAATTAATCAGGCACTGTTAACAAAACTAATAAAATGTTCATAAAATGCTCAGCTCGAATTCCTATCACTACTGTTACCCAAGTTGTGGCTGTTATTGATGTTTTTGTTACAAAAGCTTCAATAGGTCGTGAGCCTTCATCCCGAGTACTGTACATTTAGGCCTTCTATGACTGCTGGGGGAAACTGCAACACACCTCTCTCGCACGCCTATGATTATCACTATGGTATACAAGCTGCAGTTCTTTCACCCTCCTGTAACTTGGTTCAGAGTTACGTTCTTTTGCTAATTATTTCATGCAGCTCAGTGGCAGACAAGACAATGCTGCAGCTTAACATCCTTTCCACAGCACTTCATCGTGACTGACATCACACTCTAGTGATAATCTATTGTTACAAGTACTCAGAAAGCGCACACCTCCGCCAATGCCATTCCCATTAAAATGGATCCGGATCCGGGTCCATGCAGATATTGGGTGGAATACATAGGATCCGGATCCGTCCCCAAATTTAATCAGTTGTTCCTTGACCTATGGCTCACTTTTCCACAAAATTTAAAAGAAATTCATCAGGAACTTTTGGTGATAATGTACTATGCGGGATGCATAGGATCCGGATCCGGATCCGCCCCCCAATTTAATCAATTCTTTCTTGGTCCATGCCCCACCGTTCCACAAAATTTCATTGAAATTCATTGAGGACTTTTGGAGATACCGTGCGGAGATACAAACATAGGTGAATACATAACCTCCTCCAACTTCGTTGGCGGAGGTAATAACCACACATCTGCCACAACTAACCCCACAACATCTACAATTACTGCACCACACCTACCACAACTAACCCCACCACAGCCACAATAACCACACCACAACTCCCCAAACACCAGTAAAGTAGAGGGAATCAAGTGCTCCCCCTCCCATCCTCCCATAAGTATCCGCTAAAGTATTTATCGGTGACACACGAGCACTCAACCGCACTTTACACCGCAGTCTGCCCACCATAAAGTCAAGGGAGGAAAGAAAACGGGAAAATATTTGCCTCAATCCCACTTCTTTAAAGTAAATGCCCTGTTTTCATGGTTCGTTACGGTGATATCGTGTGCTAATATATATATATATATATATATATATATATATATATATATATATATATATATATATATATATATATATTGGTATTACTGCCTCTTCTGGAGCAAACACTATCTTCAGGATATACAGATTTCTTAAAGTTTCGGTCATTTCCTTACTCACCAAGTTTCCACTGTGACATAGTGTCTTCCTATCTGCACAGCTGGGCCAAAAGTAAACTAAGCCATATCAGACTTTTGGGAAAGGAGGCGTGAAAACAAAATACTGTACTGTATTTAAAAAGACACCTATAAGCGTGTGGTGTCCACTACGGCGTATTATCATTATTTTCACCATCATTACCACAACTGCTTTTACTGTGGTTGTTGTTGCCACCGTTTCCATCCTCTTTATGAACATGCTGATTTAGATATTATTAAGAAACATTTACAGCCTTGTTTTTTTTTTTTTGTTTTTTTTTTATGTGTCCGACTCTGGGCAAAGGCTTCATGGCCAACATCTCAGGGGCAGTAGCCTATCCCAAGGCCCAGAAGTCCTCCTACACCTCCACATGTCACCACTTCGGCGCTAACACCCACCGTCCATATTGAATACATGCTAGGGCTGTCTCATACAGGACTGGTGTATTGGTATTAGCGGGGGTACTTTTATGACATGTCGGCGGGTCATCTGGTAGATCAGGAAAGTCTGCTTCTATGAAATTCAAATCCATAAACTGTTCCCTGCCCCAGCCGGGATTCGAACCTGGGTCCATCAGGACTGCAGGCCGCCTCTCTACCGATTCAGCCACCGCCTCCCTCTGATATACAGTACTTTCTGAAGGAAACTTTACTTAATAATGATGAGCAATATATATATATATATATATATATATATATATATATATATATATATATATATATATATATATATATATATATATATATATATATATACAAAACTAAATAGCTCATACAATAGTGATACCGCCTAGAATTCTAGATTGTATAGGCCGTCACTAGAGACGTGGCAAGTTTAACAGTTACCATGGAAGAGAATTATTTTATTTCGCATGTTTAAGTATTCATCAGAGAGAGAGAGAGAGAGAGAGAGAGAGAGAGAAACCTATGCCGATTCGAATAATAAACACTTGGCCGACAAGACCAGCAATATGTGATAAAAACGAACATCATCAGTGTCAGATCTTATTTTCTAACTATAGGCCTATATGTGAACAGCAGCCGCATTCTTTCTTTTTTTTTCCCCCAACACTGCCATCAGTACTAAATGTATAATACTGCTAACATTCTTATAATACGTTCATCATCTACACTAACCAGTTGAAACTACGTGTTGTCAAGTTTTATGGCGTCAGGTACTGGGGAGGGAAGCCTTCACGTGAGGGCATCGATATACGACGGCGGTGGAGCTAGCCAGTTATACATGTCGCACAACTCTCCTTCCTATGGAGCGAGGATGGTGGGTTACAGGAGAGCAGCAACTTCTTCCTGTAGTTCAGCGGGCTCAAATTCCGAAGAACTTTTATGGCGTCTCAGACCAGTGCACGCGGACCAAGACAAACTGAGAAATTATCCTGTTGTTACTATCCAAGACTTTACTTACGAGATGTTCTTACTTAATGAACAATATTCTGAATTTTTATCTAGTTTTGGAATTAATCTTTCACTACGACCTCTCACTTCAACAATCAAATAATATAGTGATTGCAATAATAAAGCAAATAATAAGACTTTTATGTACAGGAGGTTATCGGAAGCTGTCCATCAGGTCTTCACCATGAGAGGTCTTTCCTGAATTTTAAAGAATCATGTGGCGAAAGAAAACGTCATCGTAATGCAGGGGTTGCTCAGGCTCATTAGTGATCGTTTTGTAAGTGGCTTTGGAGATTTTCCAACACCTGTTCCTCAGCGATTTATTCTGCATATTTATCTACATATTACATTTCAATATCTTTCTATTATCGGTAAAAACTCTGCCGGTTTAACATTATATCAATTACATACAAGAGAATTTAAGGTGAACCAAGCTAAATAAATCGCTACAACAGAGACGCTACGAAATCTCATATGTCCCCTACAACACGACCCATGTCAGGTGATGATTAGGCGAGTGACTAGGGAGGGAGAGTGATAAGGCAATGTATTCTCATGGCTTTAACTCCTTCAGGCCAGGATTTTTTGTTTTCTTTCAGCTTTGGGAAGGCTACTCTAAGTGGAGGGCTTAGATATAGCCTTAGTTAACCCTTCAGTACAACAGTTCCGTCTTAAGATCTATAAATAATCTTGGGACACACACACACAAAAAAAAGCGTAATCGTAGTAAAGCAGTCAACCCATTCAGCCCGAGGAAGTTATATTTTCTTTACTCTTGCTACCGTCGGACGATTTTATTCAGCTCTGGGGTAACTTCTCCTAGTGAAAAGATTACAAACGATCTCAAAATCCTCCACTGTAAAAATCCCCTAGAGCTAAATAAAATCGTGAGGCGATTGTAAGAATAACACGAACCAGTAAAATAATAATAGTTGACAGATGCTGGGCCATAAGGAACTTAACTAAAATGAAACACCATATGAGGGCCTTGGCGAAAGAAGCATGCTTAGTGTGAAAATCCTTAGGGAGCAAAGTGAAGCACTATATACGGCTTTGCTGGAGTGAAATAAATAAACTGCATGTGAAAATCCTTTGGGTGTGACTGAGACCAAACCGCTCTCCAAGATACTCCTGCAGCGAAAGTCATTCTTGTGTTGAAATAGTTAAGGGCTTCTCTTCCTTAACGATTTATTATGTATGATACACTACACCATTCTTTTTTATGTCGTTTATGTTTAGGCTATGTCTCTCTAGAATGGATGCAGTGCATAAGTAACAACGAAAAGACTACCAACTCCTTCACTACAAGAGGATCTTCCAGAGTTTTCAAGTCCCTTCTGTCCAACTACGCATTTTAAGTTCTATTTTTGCTGTCTATTGACGATTTTCACTGTTCATCAAGGATCTCTACTAGTAAAGGGTTTAATTAAATTAAATCATCCGGGAATTACCAGAATCTTAGATAAAGAGGCATCATAACAATGAAGAGGCCAATGTATTATGTACAGAAACATACACCAAACGCAGAGATGTAGACGGGACCTCCTAACCTATATGAATAGACACTGATGTGTGTTGTTCTATGCTGCTAAGTACAATTGGGTTTAACAGTTCTCTTAAGCAATTCAGATAATGTGTCAGAAACCCTAATGAAATGTTGCTAGACTAATCAACACGAATCAGACTAGAGAATCTCCCTCCATTATTTCGGAGCCCTGGATATGTATGGGATTACTGACCAGGACTGTTAAAACCAAAGTTCCCTATACACACGCCTAAGATTTTTATTTAGACTCTTTTAACTAAACAGCAAAGTACTCACACACACACACACACACACACACACACACACACACACACACACACGATTTTATATAAACTATATATATATATATATATATATATATATATATATATATATATATATATATATATAAACTATATATATATATATATATATATGCTTTTATAACATGTTCTTAGGAACCAAAACACAGTGTTCAGGATCACCGATCAGATAGGACATTGGAAATAGCATTCGATATTAAAAAGAAGGGAAGAGAGAGAGAGAGAGAGAGAGAGAGAGAGAGAGAGAGAGAGAGACTGAACATCATGAAAACGAAAAATCGGTACTACATACGCAGCCAATCTTTCTCGGTAAATGTTCATACAACTAGCTGTATAAACAGTGGATGACTGAATGTAACAGTGGAATCACAAAAAATACAGACGTGTCCATTTGCGACTGCCATGACGAAGAATAGATTAGTAAGTATAGGTATACCGGGAGCACATACCCATCACCATCGCGACCCTGAATATGATTTGACGTCTGAATATTGGAACGGGGATCACAATACTTGTACTATCGCTCAAAAAAGTATCCTTACTCACGTGAACGCAGGATTGCACAATGAGCAGTGCGGTTTGAGCAGTGTCGGCATTCCATAGTTCCCCGTCTGTTGTCAAAATGACTCACGTCATTTCAGTAAGGATACTTTTTTGGGCGATAGTACATTACATACACGCCAATTCGTATACCTGAAAAAGAAGCAAAATCGACGTGTGTAAAATACAGAGAGAGAGAGTGAGAGAGAGAGAGAAAGAGAGAGAGAGAAACGTGTAGTCCCGCTAGTACTAATACACATGTCTGCAACCATGTAAGTCTTGTGTGTGTGTGTGTGTGTGTGTGTGTGTGCACCTTACCGTCCTCAATAAACCCTCTTTAAGCCCGACTGTGCCGCCGCCATCACGAGGTCCGGGGTGGAGGCTAGGCTGACTTAATTTAATTTTATTTGTCAATGAGGTGGAGGGAGGTGGAAGAGAGTGGGGAGGGGAGGAGTGAGAGGAGGGGGAGCAGAGAGGTAAAAATGTTGTGAGGGGTGAGAAGAGGCGGAGAGGAGTGGATGAGAGGAATAGAGAGAGACAGGGAAGTGGTGGGATGGAAGGAATGAAAACCAGTGTATTTATTTTCATCGACGAGTTAGGATGGGGCTGTATTTACATTCTGATCAAAGGAATGCAAATTTTCCTGAGTGAAATATGTTGACAGTGGGTGTGGGTGCGTGTGAGTAGAACGGCCGGCACGTCACCACTGCCAACACTCCCAACCTGGGCATAATATGGAGTTTCCATTCCCCTCGATCCTTGTCAATCAATGGCAGCGTTCCACGATTGGCCGCTAGTCAGCCGAGGGGGCCGAGTTGCCGCGTTCATTGGCTCCCTGCTGGTGGGGGTGTGGCTACTGGGCGGGCTTATCGACCACTCACAAGTGCTACTCTTGTTCTCACTCTAAGTGTTGGCACCTTAAACTATATTAATCTTTACAGCGATATTAGCCTATCTCCAAGATATATACCAATCTAATCTGCTACGTAATCTACCTTTAAGTAAATTGCAACATATATACCTCTTTTAGGCAAAGTAAAATCTTATCCAAAATTAAATAAAAAACGAGGATCCTGGCGACATAGGGCAAGGAGTGCCACCCAGTGCGCAGATGCGACGGAGCAAATCAGGGGCTGTCGCAAACTGCCATTTTATATGTGACCTACACGCTGTTTAGCATAGGCGGTCTCCACACCCCACTGTGCCCTCGCCTTCAGTTGTGACCCCCTCCGCTCGCACTCACACCGGTTAATTAGTGTATGAAAGAAGTGGATCTGAAAAGGAAAAACAAAACAGAGGGCGGTCGGATAGCGGGACTCGAGGTAATTTAAAGAAAAAAAAAGTGAAATATCGGGACAACGGACTTACCGGTTAGGGCAGCGGTGGCAACGGCGGGATCGGAAGGTGAGTTTTAAACATTTTTGTTATTGTATTAAGTCATTTTTAACTCAGATTGTGGCCTACTGACTGACCTAACTGACATCGGGTATTGGTGAGCTTGACAGGTTTCGACAAAGGGTTGCTGTAAAAACTTACAGGTAGGCCTACTGCTTAGTTTGAACGATCTAGGAAGCAATAGGTAGACAGTAAGAAGTAATAACAAATTTGACTGACGGTTCCTAATGCTAATGCTGTATGTTCTGATCTGTGCTGATTGCAAGACATACACGCTGACAAAAATTGTTGATAGATGCTGACAGTCAGGTAAGTACTCCGTGGCTGGAAGACCATGTTGGTGATTGACAGGTGCCAATGACAGGTGCAGGAAGACAAACACATAATGAAAGATTACCTGATACAGTGAGGGGATTATAATGACAGGTACTGGGGAACACTAATACTGAATGGTTGACATAACAAGTGTTGGTGACAGGCATTGCGGATCTGACAAGTACCAAGGACTGTAACTTATTTGAGGCAAGTAATGATAGACATAATGAGAGGTAAATACTGGCAAATGATGAAGTATTAAAAGATGGCCCGTCATAAATTCTGAGGGACTGACGAGATATAATACCAGCGGACATTAAGGTACGTGATGCGCACTGACGGTGACATAACAAGTGCAGGTGTAAGTAGTGAGAATCTGCCAAATAGCCTAATGTGAACAATTAATTAACTGGATGATTAAGAGTTATTGATTGGTGTAAGAAAAGGAATCAGATGGACTGTCACTAGCATTGGTAATTGGTTGCTTATTTGTACTGTATATGGCAGATGAATATGTTATAACTAAGGGTTACCTTGATGCTAGTCATAACCCTACGTATACTGAAAGTCACTAACGCGTAGGAGTCACACAGCACAGCTTCGTGTAGGCTATGGCCTATTAGTCTGATATAATAAATGAATATGTATCAGTCATTAGAATGTAACATGGTTTGACAACGTTTGATATGTCTCAGGCTGCGGGAGGAGGGGGGCAGCTGCGAGTGCGGCTGCGGCATGGTGAGCAGCCACGGCTGGTGACCCCCACGCCCGCGGCACGATGGAGCGAGGCACCGTGCACGTGTCGGCGCCCTCGCTCCACGCTCACGCCCACATGACGGCCTTGACGGCACCCACACTGCCTCAGCGCTCGCCCTTTGCTATTCAGGAGCTACTAGGGCTGGGCTCGCAGTCCGAGTCGCCACCCGCGCCGCCCGCAACCTCGTCTCTGGGTGCGGGCGGGTCGCTGGGTGCGGCGCCGCACCTGCTGTACTCGCGCCATGCCGCCCTGGCCGCCCACCAGCAACACGCGTTCTTCCAGGACTCTCGCCACGTGTGGATGAACCCCGCCCTCCTGCCAGGGATGGGCGTGGGGGGCGTGGGTGGTTTGGGCTCCCCTGTCACGCCCGTCTCCATGAATAGCGGCATGCCCTCCATGCTGGGGCTCAGGCAGGACGCACATGCCGCACACCCAGATGCACACAGCCCAGGTAAGTCTCCAACCCTGTATGCACTTCTCTCTCTTTCTCTCTCTCTCTCTCACACACACACACACACACACACACACACACACACACACACACACACACACACACACCATCGCTGTCTTGACCCACACGCACACTTCAGATACCGTGCCAAATAAGACAGCATTTTCTTGGCCGCAACACCGTTATTTTTTCGGATCGTCAGTATCAGCAAATCACTGCTCCAAGATTTTATATATATATATATATATATATATATATATATATATATATATATATATATTTATATATATATATATATATATATTCCACTACATTTACAAGGTATAACTTCCAATATTTTTATTCACCTTATTTCACAGATATTATTTCCAGTGAGGACAACTACACTACCGGTGTTTACTCCATTTCTTACTACGGATGCTGTTTATTTACTCCTACACATACTTCATTGTTATATACTGTTTCTTATTCGTCATATCTTTAACCACACAGTAGGTGACCAGACATTTCGTGGCAGCCTAACTTAAGCGTAACTGTCAAGTGAAAATATGGCTAAGGTTGCAACAGATTATATTTTACATACGAAAATAAGACACATAAATTTTTCTTATATTCATCTAATCATTCATAATCATCCTAACCCAACAGTGTAATACGAAGAGATACTGTAAGTTATAACAAATAAATATCTATACAACTGGAATACGATCAGCAGATGATGTGACCGAGTGTCGTCTTCTACATGGCTTTGAAAATTTCTTAGACCCCATTTACAAGCAATTTATTCTGTGTTATTGATGCAAACTGCGTTATATAAACTGCTCTCTTGAGAATGGTAAGGTGTAGCATACAGAATAAATCGGTAAGAAGATGTGCTACTAAGTCTCCTACGTCACCTAGAACACGTCCTCAGACCATCATGTTTGGCTCCTGTCTCACATTTCGGGGAAGTTGATAATTTAATACGTAAAATCTAGCCTGTGTGTCAAAACAGCCCTGGGTATTTATATTTTAGTGAAACTCCCTATCATACAATTAATCAGATTTCCGCTAATCCAGCATAAAATTTCGATGAGCTTTCCAGGACTCCTCCGTGAACCATCTACCATTTAAAAATTTACCTCTAGCTTCGTATTTACTCGCATAAGCTGTATTCCTGACCTCTCACGCATTATAAAGTTTACATGGGCATAACCAATATTCTCAGTAGAAAGGTTATACAACACACCTATGTGTATGCCTACCATGCTATTGGGATTAATACCACATATTAAATATAACGTTTATTCTCAAAATTTACACAGGTTCTGAATCAGGGTATACTGTACGTCATCACTTCAGGTACTTACGACGTTGTGAAACAGAATCAGTAGTACACACCACATACAAAACTAGACAAACAGGAATAAAAAGCGAGACAAGGGAATGAAAAGCCGTAAATGTGGAAAACAATGAGATGATTATTTAAAAATATAATATTCCTCCCCTAAGATATTTTTTGCAGGAAAACTGAGATATGGAAAGATTCGGTACCGATCTTGCTTGTCTTTTTTGCAAAAACAAATCATAGTTATGAAAGAGAATTGAATACAAGTTTTTGTAGACACACGAAGTACCGTACTCTCCTCTCCTTGCCCTTCCTGCAAAAGCATAATATCTTATTTAGGTCTACGATAAAGGATGAAAAATCGTTTGTTTATATATATATATATATATATATATATATATATATATATATATATATATATATATATATATATATATATAATACATATATTTATATATTTATTTATTTATTTATTTATTAGTTATTTACGGATATCGAAAGATGCAGTCTTCTCCATCCTTAGTATTATCTGCAGAAATAATCCTTAGTTATGAGAGGAAATATATTGTTTTTATCAAATATTATTTTTATACTATTTTTGTGGAGGGGGACACCCCACTCTCCTAGAGACCTCTCAGCAAAAACAAACCTTAGTCACAACAGAAAACTGATCGTAAGTTCATTTGCGAATCAGAGTCCAGAGGTAAACGCACAGTCAGCGGGAAAACCGTGGTAGACAGGGGACACGCGGCCAAAAATTCCCCTCGTATCGACCCGTGAGCCAGATCACACCGAAGCCACACACGCCGACCGCTGTAGAACCAGGGACAAAAGTTCGCCTACTATTCCACTGAGTCTACTTCACATTTAGGGCATGTCTGTCACCTTTCCCCCTGACTCATCGTATCAAAGTGATGCATTTATGGGCAAAGAAACACACCAAGCCTCTCCCAGCCTACAAGTATTAAGCAGAGGGAAGTGAGAATTAGGGGTGGTGAGAAAGCATGTGAACTTTTGTCCCCAGTTGTACCAACCTTTACATCTTCCTGGGGCAGGTGTTGGGGATGTGGTATGTGTAACTATTCCAGGTGGTTTCTGAGGTGCAGGGGAAGAGACAGAGATTAACGGTGAGCGGATCCGATCGTCCTAAAATTTTACCCGCCCGTCAGGGAAGGTATGTACAACAGAGCTCGGCGTCCTCCTTCGCCTGCCTGTCGCTAACTCGTTTCGGTTGCGTTTATTCTCTTAAAATTATACAGTAACCGATATCGTATCCCTACTGTACTAATTACATCTCAAAGCAGGATATATGATTTTTATAAAGAAGCACTGTTATAATACGGACAGGCACCTTTAGCAGACATCCGATTATCCGTTACGTTTGCGCTAAACCGTCGCTTTTAATATAGAATAGGTGTGTAAGTAAATTGTGGGTAGCACCTGTACAGCGTAGGCGGTAAACTGAGAGAAATAGTTGAGTTATAGTGCCTTACGCTAGTGATGAAAATGTTAAACGCGGGGGAAGGAGCAGTAGCGGCGGCGGGCGGTGTGGATTGACGCACTACCTACTCTCTCAGCTATCGTCCTGGCTCGGCTCAGGCTCCCGTACTGCCGCGCCGCCGGAATAATTTAAGTCTTCCGCAGCCATGGACGCACTCTGATAATACAGACAAAAATGCAAACTAATCTAAAGGAAATCTAAACACTGCACTAGTCAACCGAGACAGTGTTCAACCCTTTGACCACTAGAATTTCCCTAGGTTGGAAAAAAAAAATTTCAGTAGCCTAAAAAATATAAATTAATGATTAAATAAATAAATAAATGAATAAATAACCAAAATGCGTCCACAGAAATCAAAATACGTCCACAGAAGGCAAAAGGGTTCATATCAATCATGATATACTGCCGAACTAATTACTTTAATCTGGAAATTATATCGTTACTTTTTTTTTCCTCAAAAAACAATATTGTTCAATAACCTATTACTATTTCCTTACTGAGATAGAGGCAACTAAAGGCTGAAACCCTGCAAAACTGAGCAAAAGATAGTCAAGACAAACAGCTGTTTTTTTTCGAGATGCGCGACACAGTTACGTTTATTGCAAAAATAACTGCAATGCAGATATATAACACTAGTTAGTAATTCCAGCCAGAGGAGCTACTTTTAGTAATAATATCAGTAGCACTAGAAGAAAAAGAAAAAAAATGAAAAAGAAGAAATAATAATACTTGGAAAACTGCGTACCGATTACCTGGATCTTAAGAGAAAAAATTAAAATGCCTCAGAATATTATTAGCGTAGATACTGCATGAATTCCTGAACCATATCATAAGTGTTATTCAGTTTTTAAGTTTTCCAAGACAGGCAAACATTAACCCTTTCGGTACAAGAGATCTCCCCTGGTAAAATCGTCAAGCGGTGGCAGTAAGAAAATCAGTAAAGTAGTAGTACAAAAGGGCTTAAACCTAGCATGCAATACCGGCGCTAGAGTCCCTACACGGCTGGCCTGCAAATTTTGACGAAATACCTTAATAATAATAATAACAATAATAATAATAATAAAAATAATGGTAGTAGTAGTAGTAGTAGTAGTAGTAATGGTGGTGGTGGTGGTAATAAAATATAATACAGTACAACAGCCTATTAATAATTTTTCAAAACAAAAATATTAACTTCTCGCTATGGGAGAAAAAAAAAAAACTCTTCCTCACATCACTGATGAAATTTTAACACCCTGTACCTCAAAACAGTATGAGAAAATTGTTACATACCATCCCTAACAAGGAAAATACCACAAATTTCCAAAAGTCACATTTCTGTATCACGTAAAAACACAAATAAATTAGGTGTTTCACAGTATACTTCAAAATAATATTCTGAAATAACTGATAGGGGTACTACATCAAATACAAAAGTCACACATCTTAAAATTAAACAAAAACATAAATACACGTTTATTAGTAGACTTGTGAGTAATTAAATAGGAAGCGAAACTTAGTGTAACAAATATATTCTTAATTCTTAGTCTTTCCACGGATGTATTTTCATTTCATTCTTCCCATATCCTGAGATTATATTCGGCTTTGGATAGACAGCGAAGTGGACAAGCTGACTACACTCTTCATTAACCCCATTATTACTGTTCCTAAGCTACATCAAGTCCTCTAGAGATACAAGTAAAATAAGAAATGACCATCGTAGGAGAGGAATTAAAATAAAGAAGGTGTAACCAAGACCAAACATCTGATAGTCATTTCTGGAACAGTCGTAGACATCGTTTGTGGTTTGTCTGCATGCCACGTTAGAGACAGCTTTCAACAGCGAAGCCAAACACTTGATTCATATCCTAAATTTCGCAAGTTACTATCAAAGCTGTGGGCTTGGCTGCATTTTTTTATATATCCATGTTGTAATTTCCTCAGTGCGATGACTAACGTATTCTATTCTTGCAAAAGCCAGGAGATATTGTTCATCCTCAAAGAAACTTCTTGTCCCAGGAAAAAAAAGTAATATTCGTCAACTCCTTCAGTACTAAGACTTTTTCATATATTTTTTGCCAAAGCCTGACTAATTTTTTATTCACCCTAAGAGAACCATGTCGTAGTGAAGGAATTAAAAACAACCTTCATTAATCCCATCCGTATATCATTAATATTATTATTGCTACAGTCACACTATTCTAATTTAGTCTATGGGAGACCTGTTCTAGTGGTGGTAGAAATACATGAGTAAGTACAGTCAAAGACACAATAATCTTCCCAAAGTGTGACCAATATATAGCGGAAAAATCGAACCATTTGAAAAACGCACTGTTACAGATAGGGTTTTCATTGTATTTCGTCAGCTGGAAATTTTTTTTAGATGGAACTGGGAATATAGTTGTGTCTTTGATTGTACATGAGTGTGGGGAGGTGTGGGAGGGAGCTGTGAACACTCAACCATGGTGGCAAATAACCCACACTAAACCTAACCTGCAACGCGCACACATATGACCCGCAATATACCTGACCACTCCAACACGGTGACGAATGACCCACACTATACCTGACCACTCCACAACGGTGACAAATTACCCACATTATACATGTCCACTAAAATTGTCCTTCCCCTCATTACTTTTCACACATACCGACTTATTCATAGCAACCCCTTCATTATCATCACGTCTCGTAGTTTATTCTTACCGCTGTTGCCAGACGATTTTATTCAGTTTTAAAGAGGTTGTCGGTAATGATGGCGTTAAGGAAGGCTGCATCTAACTCGAAAGTCTATCTTAAACTGAGTAAAATCGTCAAGAAGTAACAGAGAAAAAGCAAATATGAGACGTCAATGGTGAGAGTTACATCATGCCTTTTAGTCAGAATATTAAAACAAATAATAATTATATATATATATATATATATATATATATATATATATATATATATATATATATATATATATATATATATATATATATATATATATATATATTATGAAAGACTTCTCGCAATAAGAAGGTGACCGGTCTGCACTTAACCCATCTCTACGATTACGTCATTTTGCTTTCGGACGAGGTCCTTTGTGACAAATAAAAGGGTTAGTTACTGGACAGGACATAAACAGAATGGGTTAGAGGTAATGCAAACAGCAGGCAAAATCAAAAGGATATTATATACACACACCTAGGCTACATAATTGATTTGTCTTAAAACTTTTCTTTTCCATATATATACAGTATACATATATATATATATATAAACGTCCGTAACGATGACAACATGAGTTGTGCAGAATAATATGCGTTATATGCGGTAATATAAAACAGACAGTGATGATAACAATTGTCCGATGATACCATAAACATTAACATAATTATTAGTTTCCTTATAATTTTTTTACTTCTGCTGTTGCTAATACCTATACACTTTAGAATAAACCAGTGCTTAATAAATATGAATATATAAATAATTATATATATATATATATATATATATATATATATATATATATATATATATATCATATATTTTTTTTCCTTAACAAGGAGGGTACATTCAGCATGACTGCATCAATAATTCATCATCACCAAAACAAATTCAGCATGATTACATCAATTCAAAACTTTTATTATGCCATAAAATAATTACAGAGAAATAATTTTTGCTTCTCATACTGTCAAATCAATACATATTATTCAATTAACTCTTTAAACCAGGTTCCATATTGGTGCCATCTGCTACTCAATCGCCTCCCCACTTGTGCCTACACTATATTTTGACCTCCCTGCTATGCACCCCACACCTCCACACCTGTTCAGCTCTCGTTAATGCTCTTTCTCTATGTACCCAAGTCTCATTACCCAGTCAGGTGCAGCTCAGTCCTTACACAACTCTGCTTATTACCCCCTTGACTATAAACACATTCACAGCATCGTTACTTGCCTCACGCTGAAATCGGACCCTTACTATACACCATCTTTCACATATTTCTGACCACCTTTTCTTCTCATCGTACATTTCCCACTTCTTGCTATATCATCTTTTCTTCTCAAGGCACATTTCCAACTTCTTGCCGTATCACCTTTTCTTTTCACTACTCATTTCTCACTTCTTGCCATAGCAGCTTTTCTCCTCATCGCACATTTCCCACTTCTTGCCATAGCAGCTTTTCTACCAGTCGCACTTCCCACTTCTTTCAATACCACATTTTCTTATGATCGTGCATCTCCTAACTTTATTTCGCCGTTCTGTTTACACAATGACAAAACAAATGAGATGCCATCAAACTGTTCAAGGTCCCAACGAATACACACCTACGAGTATAATATCTTTCTGACCAGATGCAACGATATTATTAAGAACCCAACACTCTGTGGAGTTCTTATTGTTATTGTAGATATTATTATTATTTTTTAAGGGGGGGGGGGCGAAGATCTAGAAGGCGGGCATTCCAAGACCGTTCGAGATAGAGGCCTGAAATTTTCAGGAGTGATGTATCTTGGTTGCAGGCTTCTTTTGGCACAAAAAAAAAAAAAAAAAAAACTAGCACTAGCACCGCACTAGTGCCCTCTGTGTGTTTTTTTTTTTTTTTTTTTTCAATTTTTGTTCTGCGCAGCAAAAACTGTTGAATCGGTTGCTTTGCGAATATTCCAATATGTAGTCGTCAACATATACTAGTGCACCTTGGTACTGATACAGAGATCCAACAAACTCTTTGTGTGATACTGAGGAAATTCAAAATGGCCGACTCATGCCTGAAAGTTATAAATCGGAAAGTATTTGGCCGATTTTGACCAAACTCGGTGGAAGTGTAGTGGGTCATAAATGTACATGATCTGCATAGTATGAATGACCTTGACCTTGATCTCAAGGTCACAGGTCAAAATCCGTGAAAGTTTTTCAGTCATACCAGAAGTCCCCTAACATTACGTCACAATGATAACAAAAGTATTTTCATCTGGAATGTAGAGTTCTTTGAATACTGCTTCGGTCATTTCAGATTTCTAGTTATTATTATTATTATTACTACCACTATTATCATTTACTGTATTATTATTATTATCATTATTATTATTATTATTAATAAAATTAGTAGGTCACTGCTTAATAAGTACGCGTATTATTACAACCAATATTAAAACTTTCTTCTGCTGGTTACTCATACATGCAAAACCAATGAAATCATATATAGATACCTAAGCAGGAAGTTTCAGGCCTTATTATTGAGAGGGATTCGTTCTGGGACTTGACAAGGTTTACCCTGTCATGGTCGGGAAAACTCTACTACCCTGATCCAGCTACCTCCAGGCGGTTTTATTTAGCTGGGTGAATCATAACAGCCTGAGTGCTATCTGTGTGTGTGTGTGTGTGTGTGTGTGTGTGTGTGTGTGTGTGTGTTGTCTGAACATTAAAAAAAAAAAAAAAAAAGCGTTTTCCTGTGTTTTCTCCCCAGTATTTCATCCTTATATCAGTCACATGAGTGAACCAGCAGGCGTCAGCGAACTTAACCTCACATCACAGGACTCCATGAAACTATCGCCAGGCACGAGTACAAATGAAGGTCAATGAGACATATAATTGTACTCTGGCACATATAAAATGCAAATCAGATCCAGACAATATGCAAATAAAGTACTCATATATTCCACCCATGCTACTGAATACAAAAACCTCAAAGTTACTGCCTGCCATACATTTAATAATACACCAAATGACCAATATTAACAAGAGTGTGTACCTGTGCAGAGGTGAATTAATATATATACACAGCACTTTGGAAATGAGCTCTGAATCATACAGCGTGTTAGATTAAACCGTTAAAGTAGTTTATTACAATTGCTGCTCTGCTGGGACTCAACTTCATTAATTTCTCTAATGGTAATCATAATAGAGTTCAAGTTATGAGATTATGACTCTCTTAAGGAGCATCTGCAGCAAAGCAATTACAAAAAAGATATGATTTCTACAGCTCATCATATATATTATAATCTTGTTGTGGTTAATGCATATGCTGTTCTAAAATTTCGCTTTCCAGAAGTTTAAAAAGCATAGATACAATACTGAATGATATGGAGGAAAAATAAACACACACGCACAAGACTAAAACACACACACACACACACACACACACACACACACACACACACACACACACACACACACACACACACACACACACACACACACACACACACACACACACACACACACACACACACACACACACACACACACACACACAAACCTTAAACAAACCCTTAACTGGGAGCACAACACAAGAGAGAATGAAGTACCTCCGAGCCGAGCCTAACCAGATTGAGCCGACCTAAAATGTATGCAGGCTTCACAGAGAGGGAAGGGGGAGGCAAGAAAGAAGGAATTGTGACGTCCATTTTGGCGAGGGTTTAATGTGCTCCGTGGGTGTGACGGGTCCTGATTAGAGGCAAAGTGATGTGTTATGTTCCGCCCCTTCCTTTCCCCCTTTCTCTCCCCTCAGTACTCTCTCTCTCTCTCTCTCTCTCTGATTCTCCCCTCACTCAGCCCTCTAACCAGCTCGTCCCCTCGATCTGTCTCTCTGGTCACTCCTCTGTTTCTCGATTTACTCTTCTTTCATCTCGAACCTCTTTCACTACCTCCCCTCTCCCTTCCGTCCTCTCCATATACTCCCCCTCGACCTCTCCCCCCCCTTTCTCTCTCTCTCTCTCTCTCTTTCTCTCTCTCTCTCTCTCTCTCTCTCTCTCTCTCTCTCAACCCTCTTACCATCTCCTCTCTCGAGCTGTCTCTCAAGCTACCCTCTGTCTCTCACCTTGCTTTTTCATCTCAGACCCGTTCAGTCTTCAGGTTTCCCCATTTTCGCTGATTCTGTTTTTCTCTACCTCTTGAACGTGATATGTGCCACCCTTCCTGCATACCCACCACACTATGATGTCTTTTTCAACATTCAGAGGATTTTATTTAACTTTGGGGAGACATTTCGAACTGAAGGAGTTAAATAAGCTTACAAAAACTTCCAGTATTATTTTATATTATTACTGAGGAAGATCGTATGGTGGAAGCAAGTCTGAGTAGAAAAAGATGTCATCAGATTGAGGAACTTAACCCCTTCATTCTGGTGATGTATTTTTCGATTTTTGATTGCTATAGGCTACACAGACGATTTTATTCAACTAGGGAAGAACCTTTATTAGTGAAAGGATTAATGATAACTCGAACTCGCTGCTCGAAAAGGCCATCCTGAAGTAAATAAATCGTCTACATTTAGTAATAATATATGATGTACGTCATCAGAAGGGGTTACTCTGAAGTTCAACATAAATATAGGAAATGGTTAGTTTCATATTTCCCTTTTTTTTTTTTTTTTTAACTCTTTGATCTTCTACCTTGCCTCTCCAGACGCCTCGAAGCCTCCCCTCTCATCCTTCCTCCCCTACGAGTTCCCTTAACCTTAGCACCATTCACCCTAAGAGCCCGACGACCTCTCTCCCACTTTCTTACGACGTTCGCTTCTCACCGTACTCTTATTTCCTTCAAGCTTACGACCACGCCACCCGCTTCAGCCCCCAGGAGCCATGAAACGCCTTCCTCTCCCAGCTTGCATCACGGGTCTAAAAAATTTCAAAGTTCCATCCTTCCCCTCCTTCCTCATATCCCTTTCTTTCTTTCCCTCCATACGTCTTCCTCCTTTTCGCTCCCTCCTTTCGTACATTTCCTTCCCTCTGTTTCATCCACCTTGCTTTTATATTTTTCTGTCTTTCTCCTCTCTGATACTTTCTCCTTTCTTTCCTCCACTGTTATCATGTTCGATGTACCTTTCTCTTCTTCCTTGAAGCCTTCCCGTCCCTCACTCCAGAAAATTTTTGTCCTTCCTCTAATTTCCTTCCATCATTTCTTTCCCTCATTATTTCATTATTTTCCTTCCCTCAATTTCCTTCTATCATTAATTTCATTCTGATTCCTTCATCGTTTTTGGTCCTTCAATTTCCTTTCACCATTTTCTACCCGCCAGTTTCCTTCCATCAGTTTTCTTCCTTTATTTTCTGTCCCTCAATTTTCTTCCACCATTTTCCTTCCTCTTATCCTTGTTCCTTCTTCCCTGCTGCAGTTTTCCCCCCTTCCCTCCCTCCAGTACGACCCCCTGGCCACACTCGCTCCTCCACCAACGACCCGCCGGAGCTGTGCCTAAGAGCTCTCCCGACGTGTGATTGAAAAGCCGTGGGCGGTCCCAAATCTGTTTCTCCGTCTGCAATCACCAATTCACGCGGGCCGACGCTGACGATACTGCCAACCCACCCAGGCCCACGAAGGCGAAAATCCCGTGTTAGTTTTATGGGATTCTGGTCCGCAGAGGCAGAGGGACGTTGTGAGGTGTGAAGGGTCCGGCCGCCTGATTCACGTGAGGGAGGCAGAATGCACAGTGATTGTTTGCAAATATACATCAATTACTGGCCCAGATTTCCTGTGCCAGGGAAGGGAAGGGGACAGGATGTGAAGGACAGGCAGGGAGGGGGACTAGGGAAGGAGAGGCATTAGAGGACAGACAGGGAAGAACAGGCAGGAAAGGGGACAGGTACGGAGAGGGACAGGCAGGCAGGAGGACTAAGGAGATTGACTGGTAAAAACAGGTGGAGAGGAGGACTGGGAAAGGACAGGGCGAAGGGAAAGGGACGAACATGAACGGGGACAGGTTGGGTGTGACAAATGGAAAGAGGGACAGGTTGGGTGTGACAAATGGAACGTGGGACAGGTTGGGTGTGACAAGTGGAAAGGCGGACAGCGGGACGTAAGGACAGACTGGAGAAAACAGGTAGAGAGGAGGACTGGGGACGGAGGAGTGCCAGGGAAGGGGACAGGATGAGTATGACAAGCAGGAAAGGGAAACTAGGAGACAGGTAGGAAGAGGGATCATATAAGGAAGGACAAACAGGAAAAAGGACTATACGAAAGGATAGACGGGGCAAAGGACTTGCAAGGTGGGACTGGCAGGCAGGGAGGGGACAAATGGACAGGCAGAGGGGCAACAGGAAAGAGCAGGAACGGGGGCTAGGGAAGAACAGACAGGGAAGAGGGACTAGAGAAGGACAGGCAGAGAAGGGGATTAAAGGTGGACCAATATAACAGCCGGCATCTAGACAATGAAGATGTGGTACCAAATTTTCGTGGGTTTAGGAGGCTCTCTAGAGCTTCTTCTTAACTAAATTACCTCTGCATGCGGCCCATTAATATTCCGTTACATATATGCTAAATATGTCGACATTAAATAACATAAAAACCATGCGGGAGAATATGAAGGTGAACAAGTCAAAATCAGTCGTTAAGGAGGTGTTTGAGAGCCGTCTATGTTCTCTGAGGCAGGATCCATGAATATTTTATTCACTGCACCATAAGAATTTAATTACACAATTAATCCATATAGATCTAAACATACTTTATCTAACACACACACATACGATTAAATCATGGCACCATTTATTAAATTATCTGAAAATATTACACAAATACCATATAATGATCATAAATATATCTGAACACAATCTATGACACATTCATACCAACGAATTACGCAATTAATTCACACACACACACACACACACACACACACACACACACACACACACACACACACACACACACACACACACACACACACAATCCACCTAAAGCAGTTCATTATTAAAAAATATATATAGCCTATTTTATATTCTTGTAGCCCCATAAGCCTTCTCATACTCACACTTACCGTACACTCAGAAATATATTTAATCATCTGACGACAACAGACAGCTTTAACTAGTTCATTCTTGCCTCCAACAAAGGATTTTCTTCGGGTCTGAAGTGGTCTCTGACAACCATCCCATTCATTTCACTGACGCAGTTTTATTTTTACCATCTTAAGAAGATGTTATTTAGCTGAAGAGGGATTTTTCGAAGTGGAGAGGTCAGATACGGCCTTAAACTTCCTCGGTACTAGAGGTAAATAAAACCAATGCATACAATCATTCTCAGAAGGCAAAATGTAATAAAAGGTACACTTAGGAACAAAGTTCACCTAATATTTCACCTCTTCTGCTTCTCACTTCCAAAGCTGAGAAAAGCTAGTTGCGGTTATCTATCAACAGAGGACTTTCTCTTATGTAAAATATGTTAGGAAGGAAAGCGACGGGTATGACCGATGTGTGAAGTAGACGTTGTGGAACAGTTGGCAACTTTTTTCCCGTGACCATCTGATTAATGGGGTTCAGAACAGCTTCCGTCATCCCTCTGAGACAACGGTGGAAACGAAAAACACTCATATTAATTTTATGCTCAAACGATTTGATTGTCTTGTGAGATAATGGTAAAAGAAAAACACCGATAACTTCCCATGGCATATTAACACTTATTCATGGTACCTTCAGACGATTTTATTCAGTCTTATGAGCTAGTAGTAAAACACCCAAAACTTGCTATGGCACTTTAACACTTTTAATCACGGTACCGTCTAACACTCTCATTCATGGTAACGTCTAACACTCTCATTCATGGTACCGTCTAACACTCTTACTCATGGTACCGTCTAACACTTTTACTCACGGTACCGCCTAACACTCTTATTCATAGTACCGTCTAACACTCTTATTCATGGTACCATCTAACACTCTTACTCATGGTACCGTCTAACGCTTTTATTCATGATACCGTCAGGCGATTTTACCAGCCATGTGGTCTAATGGTAAAAGAAACACATCCATGACCACCACTTGTTATGGTCCCGAAATCACCGAAGTTGGATGGATCTCCTCTTACGGCTTCTGCATCTCCTTCGCAACTTCTCAACTTGTCGCGCAGCGTAGGAAGAAACACGAATTTGGTGGCGTCTTCCAATGCCCAAAGTTTTCTCGCGTTTAGGGAGGAACAACTCTCTTAGTACCATTTTCAAAAAGTATATTACCTTTCGATATGTACTATTACCTTTATTTTATTTTTTTTCAATATAACCGGCAGCCATCTTTATTTCTGCTGTTTTCCACACTAATTGTTATTTCTTCTCTTCTCATATAGTACTGTTTCTGAAGAGTATATTACCTTCTGAAAACTTCCATTACTTGTTTTTCTGCATGCTACCGATCAGCGTCATGTCTGCCATTCGTTCACAAAAGCCCTTATTTATTTTTTTTCACGTTTCTTGACTTCTGAACATAAGTATACTGGTAATTAAAAAAAAAAAATCAAACATGATCAGTATTATGAAATATTCTGAACGCCACTTCTTCAAAGCAATTTCCCATTCCTTGGTAAAAAAAAAAAAATCGCTTCCCTCTGCAATACAAATACGCTCAAAAGCCTTCTCTTACTAAAGCCACATCATCATCATCATCATCGTCGTCGTCACCATCATTCCCATCTACAGTATAGCTACATGCAGTATAACTCGCCAGAATCATCACTATCTCATCGGCAATAAGCACAATTCGGCCATTATCACTCCACAAATTGATATAATTATTATATTACTCATCATTAATATCAGCATAAACATGTCACTATCATCATCACCTCGCCGGTATTATCGGGACAAATATCAATCACACAATTGTAGCCATGTCAACACTATCCTATCTCTACTAATCACCACATCCATTATTAATCCCTTCACTACGAGAGGTCTCCCTTACAAAATATATATATATATATATATATATATATATATATATATATATATATATATATATATATACATATATATGTGTGTGTGTGTGTGTGTGTGTGTGTGTGTGTGTGTGTGTGCGTGTGCGCGCACAATTGTTGGGGGATAACAGGAAAAAAATTCATGACACTGGAGGAGTTAAGTAAGACTTTTTCTAGTCAATTCACTTCGAGAATATAACTCCCCTAAGCACAATAAAACAGCTAAAGGGGTGATCAATGACAGCAATGATAAAAATAGGAAATTATCACAACGAGACATCTAAACACAATAAATGCAGTACCTAACCACTGAACACTCTGCATCTCCAATGAAACCATCAACACACAGACTAACACCAGCGTATATACTATAACCTCCGAACCATGACCACCATCACCATCACAAATATCATCATAACATACTATTGTTACCGAATCACTATTATTACAATTATCAGTAATTACCACATCAATTCAACCTGCATCACCAACACTGCTATAACAAATATCCCTCAGAATCACTGTGAACACTGTTACAGCTACCCATAACCATTACAAAATCATTATCAACAACAACAACAACAATAATAATAATAACAATACTACTACTACTACTACTACTACTACTACTAATAATAATAATAATAATAATAATAATAATAACAATAAATTCCATCATCATCATAGCGATTATCCTTGCTTCAACTAGAATAATTACATCAGTTACAATAACCCATCACCACTACCATAGCCATCATTACCACAGCAACCTCATTGATCTTACCATCACCACAGCAACTATCACAACAACTACCGCTATCCTATCACAATCATCATCACAGGAGCAATAATTCCTTACTATCACTAAAGTCACCATTTCACATCTGTTCCATCACCATTATCATAATAACCATATTGTCGCATCATCATCACAACAACAGTTAACACAATTATTTTTCACCATCATCACAGCAGCAACATTCTGTCCTGTCACCATCATCATCACCACACCAAACTCACAGCACCATTACCACAGCTATCACATTTTTCCCTCCACAGCCGTCACCACCTCAGCATCATCACTCACCCGCAAAAATTACCATCACCACAATCATCACAATAGACACATCATATTTAGCATACCATCACTTGAACAATCTTCACAACAACTGATACAAATGTCTTATCACCAACAGCATCACAAAAACCACAGTTATCATCACTATCATTACCACAACCCCATATCCCGATCACTACCACTCTTATCACCACAGCTCCATAATTATCACCATCACTATCACCATTACCACCACAAATCCATATCACCATCACTACACATCCCTAACACAACCACCGAAATTTTTTCCCATCGTAATCTTAATACACAGAAAATCACCATCAATATTTCCATCACAACAAACACATCACAAACACTAATTAGATGCTGAAGAGTTCGCTCCAAAAAGAGTGAAGAGCGAGAGGGGGAGCCACAACACACACACACACACACACACACACACACACACACACACACACACACACACACACACTGAAGGCCTGTTGTCGCCCTTATGCCCTCGACCAATGAAAATCAAATGCAGAAAAACAAGAAAAAACACCAATAACTTGAGGGTGGGAAGGGGGAGAATGGAAACTGCAATGGCGGGGTGCAGTTCTGTCATCTGGTACGTTAGCTCGAGTGGAAAGATTCTATTTTCCTTAACACTCTCAGTCTCCTATGACTCACTCTCAGCTGAACAAAATCGTCTATTGGCCACGATAAAATACTAAGGATGTACGGAACATGGGAAGCTTAATTTTGCTAAACTAAATTTTTTATCATGATGACAATGCGTTTAATAAATGTAACTGAAAAAATAAGTACCTATGATAATACTTTGTGTTCTATTTACCAGCATTAATGTCTTTTCACATGATTTGTTAACTTGCTGGAGTAAAATTATTATCTTTATAGTTGTAAATAAATAAACTCTACATCACGTTTCGATCATCATTGGTTCAGTGCATCAGCTATAATTAATGCATTACATGAATACAACATCATAATGGTAACAGGTATGGTATTCAAATATTTTGCCTGGTATCAGCAATTAGTAAACAATGTTAGTCTACAATAAACAATTATTGGAATATTCATGATGCTTCAGTATCGAACGCAATGAATTATTAATCACATTCCATCAGAGTACGCAATAAAGCACTTCAACGCAGTACACTCACCACCCCACACCACACCACACTGCACTATACATCACCACAGTGCACCACAACTCACTATGCTCCACCACACTGCACCACACCTCACTACATCCCACCACAATGCACCACAACTCACCACAGTGCACCATAACCAATTATATCTCACTGCACAGCACCACACCTCACTACACTGCACCATACTCCGTCATAAAACACCACACCATCACACATCACAAAAAACTACATCACCAACCACTACAAAACACCACACCATCCAAATACACCATACCAACACTAAGAACCACACCATCAGATTAACAAGATACACGCAACATCTACCACACAACACCACACGAAAATCAGACCATCACAAAACACTACTCCACAGAACACCACATCAGCATTAACCATTAGACCATCACAAACCACCACACCACAGAACACCACACCACCACTATGAGTCAAGCCATCACAAAGCATCACATCATCACAAAACATCACACACTATCACGGCCACACCTCAGCACACCACACAATCCCTCACAGCACACCACATCATCACAAAACACCACACACTATCACGACCACACCTCAGCACACCACATAATCCATTACAGCACACCGCAACCTCCGCCACGCCACGCCACAACCATCATGAGTGCTGGCAACAGTAAATTCCTAATAAACATGTTTACAGCGAATAATTGTGGAGCAGAATCGACCAAATTACGCTTACACATACAGCAGTGATGGCCGCCGTAACTGAAGTGGAAGGCTGGGTTAGTAATCATAAGACTAAGGGTCGTGTGATTAGCCTGAAATCGCAATGTGGAACGCCGACTTGAAATTCTTGATGATTTTTGATGCAGTTGATGATGATGAAACGTATCTGGTCTTCTGATATGGTCACTGGCTGCATTTATTAATATGGAATGCAGGCTGACCACACACTATAATCACATGTGTTCCATAAATGATCGACAAAATTAAGAGTTTGCGTTTCAAATTGCGATTTAAGGTTCAAGCATATGGATTAATTAAGTTGTATTCTGAATGACTTTGGATATTTCGTAACGCCTCTTTCTTAGCGATTTCTTCTGATTACACCTCAGTAGCTCATGGCATGTTAGTGATACAAGCTTAGTCGATAGTAAAGTGATATAAATAACATACAAAACAATATTAAGGTGTAATGTGCAAAATAAATCGCTGGGGAAGAAGTGTTACGAAGCCTCTTACTCCACCTGGAACACGGGTCTAAGTAACTGAAGTCATTAAATGAGATGATGGAGGTAAAAGCATCAGAAGTAACGCCATGCATCTTCATAACAGAGTGATGCAAGGAAATATCAGTATGATCGATGAGGGTGAGATATGTTAATGACACCATCTAAATTGAAAGCAATAATTATTAGTGATGATACTGTAAGGCTAATAATGAGAGTACTGATGATAATATTGGTAAATGTAACTAAAGGTTTTTCTAAATCATGGAAAACATCCATATCAGCATTCAAATTGTCATTTAGCAAGTACTACTTGAAGATATTATATATATATATATATATATATATATATATATATATATATATATATATATATATATATATATATATATATATATATATATATATATATATATATATATATATATAGACGGACAGACAGACACACTGATTGACTGGTATATTGATTGCCTGATTGATTGATACAGATATACTGATAGATACATACAGTACATAGCGACAGATAGGCTGATATCCCTAATGATGAGCGATGAAATGATTTTGTCAATATGCAGTGCATGGTAGCCTGGCAGTAGTAAACTTAATGGTGACCAGGAAACGATGGGTGATTGTTGTCAGGCTTAAGTTAATAATAATAATGTCTGCAGGAATGACTGTAGTTTTCAGTGTTTATGGAATGGTGGCTACATGTTTGAAATAATAGTAGTTTTGTTCTAGTGGTGGCGACTGTGGTGTTCCTCGATATAAATGTGATGGCTGTGGTGTTGTTTGCGGTACTGGTGGTGATAACTGGGCTACTAGTAATGCCGGTGATATTTGCTGTAGTGGCTGTGGCTGTGGTGCTTTCTGTGGTAATGGTGATGATGTTTATTTGCGGTATTCATGGTGACTGCGGAGATGTTGGTGACAATGGTTGTGATGTCTAGGATAATGGTGGTGATTGCTGGGTTACTCTTTGTGGTAATGGCAATGTCGTTTGTGGTAATGGTGGCGATGTTTGTGGAAATTGTGAAGGAAACAGCAGTGATATTTTGGCAATGTTGATGTTAGTGGTGATGGTTATGATGGTGGTGACGTGTGTGGTAATGATGGTGATGTTTGTGGTAACTGTGGTAATGTTTGTGGTAATGGTGATGATGTTTGTGGTAATGATGGTAATGTTTGAGGTAATGGTGATGATGTTTGCGGTTATGATGATGATGTCTGTGGTAATGGTGATGATGTTCGGGGTAATTATGATGATGTTTGTGGTAATGGTGATGTCTGTGGTAATGGTGATGATGTCTGTTGTAATGGTAATGATGTTTGTGGTAATGATGGTGATGTTTGTGGTAATGGTGGTGATGTTCGTGTTAACGGCGATGATGTTTGTGCTAATGGTGATGATTTTTGTGGTAATGGTAATAATGTCTGTGGTAATGGTGATGATGTTCGAGGTAATGGTGATGATGTTTGTGGTTATGGTTTTGTTGTTTATGGTAATGTTTTTTTTGTTTGTTTTAATGGTGGAAATGCTTGTGGTAATGGTGGTGATGTTTGTGGTGATGTTTGTGGTAATGGTGTTGTTGTTTGTGGTAATGGTACTGCTTGTGATAATAAGTCAGTTGTAATGTTGGTGCATAAGATTAAGACGATGACTCATGATCGTGGTAAGTGTGGTGGCAGTAACACAATACTAACAGAGGTAACAGTGAAAAATAAGTGATGGACGTAGAAAATGACAGAAATGTGAGAATGTAGAAAGTTAATGAGATGTCTGTGGCCATGCATGAGAAGAATATAACGTGAAATTGTAATGATGAAGTGGGTTATGATAGTTGTTGACAGCGATAATAATTTGTGCTACTGACTGCGTTTGGCCTCGTCACTATCGAGAGAGGAATAAAACACTGGAAGTAGCCAAAACATGACAAATCTCGACATCACAGTGAAAGGGAAGGTAGAGACTGCTTCAAACCCCATCACCGTAGGCCTAGTTGGTTTGTTTTCATCTGACAGAACTGGGCCACTCCTACAACTTAAGGGAGATTCCTGATAGTGGAGTGTGATTTTTTTAAGAGTAATCTGAAGCGTGAATTTTGAGAAGTTTGTTTACAGGGACAGTTTACGAATACTGGCAGGAAAGTTTCGCAAGGTCTCGAGATTAATCATAGTGTTGATGACAAGCATGGTAACTAAACTGATGGTAATGGTAATAGATATGGTGTCGATAGGCTAATAATGGTGCTAGCGTTAGACATGGTGGTGAAAATAATGGTACTGGTGTTAACATGGTGGTGAAAATAATGGTACTGGTGTTAACATGGTGGTGAAAATAATGGTACTGGTGTTAACATGGTGGTGAAAATAATGGTACTGGTGTTAACATGGTGGTGAAAATAATGGTACTGGTGTTAACATGGTGGTGAAAATAATGGTACTGGTGTTAGACATGGTGTGATAAAAATGGTACTGGTGTTAACATGGTGGTGAAAATAATGGTACTGGTGTTAGACATGGTGTGATAATAATGGTACTGGTATTAACATGGTGGTGATAATTATGGTACTGATGGTAGCCAGAGGGGGAAAGAGATTATAGTACCGGTATTTCTGAAAGAACTGGTGGTAACAGTAATGGTTATGATTATAGAAATAGTGTGGAAATTGATGGCAATGAAGAGTGGCGTGGTGAAAGCAATATAAGGTAATGATAATGGTGACAATAATGCTAATGGTGATAGATACCATGGTGACTAATGGTAAAGACTGCAGAAGTAGTAAAAAATATGGTAATGGGTTTAAAACGATGGAAATAATGGAAAAATGGGAGATGGGGATACGGTGCCTGGTGAAAACGTAATAGTTATGATGGTGATAATGGTGGTGAAAACATATAGAACTCTGACAACAACTACGACGAGCTTGGAAATTACAAAATACTTGGGGATAGCGTATGGAAAACACATACGTTGATAATTTAGTTGGAAAATTATACCGCGCTTAAGCAAAGATGGTCAGTCGTATTAACAAAACAGTAACTGGGATCTCTAATTAATCATCATCATCATCATCATTCCGATATGTTTTATAAATTAGCTACAAGTTAACTGTTATCGTACTTATTGCTAAACTACTAAATAATAATAATAATAATAATAATAATATAAATAACAGTTTAAAAATAATAATAACGGTGCCATGGGAGACTGATGATGGAAAAATATTTGCTTACTCGCATAATATATAACTATTAAGATAACAGCTGATAACAAATATAAACACTGAATACGATAACTGACCTTTTTGTTACATAGTTCAGTAAAGGCGACAGTGACCAGCAAATAATCCAACGACGGTGATACAAAAACTTAAGGAACGTTAAATTGGCAGCGATGAGAAATAAAAACTGTACAGAAACTACTGATGATTATAACTGGATAATTAACAACGCTAATTGTGATTAATGATGGCAATTACGGTACTAAATATGACAGATACTTAACCCCTTCACACCGATAACGTACTTCTTACTCTTGCTGCCTTCAGACGATTTTATTCAGCTTAGAGACAGGCATCGGGGCGTGAGGGAGATAAAGGAGATGCTTTCTGAAACTACAGTCTCTAAAAAGCTTAACCAAATCGTCTGAAGGGAACAAGAGTAAAATCAAATATATGTTGTGTTGAAAGGTGTTAAAGTGGAACTGAAATTGATGATGATGATGATAGGCTTTAAAATAACTGAAACTAATGATGATGATGATGATGATGATGATGATGATGATGAGGTTAAACTTAACTAAAACTTACGGTGATGATGATGATGATAGGGGTTAACAGACCTAAAACTTATGGTGATGATGATGATGATGATGATGATGATGATGATGATGATGATGATGATGGGGGTTAAATTTAACTAAAACTTATGATGATGATGATGATGATGATGATGATGATGGGATTAAACGGAACTAAAACTGTTGATGATGATGATGATGATGATGATGATGATGATGATCACAATGATGATGATGATGGGGGTTAAACGGATCTAAACCTGATGATGATGATGATGATGATGATGATGATGATGATGATGATGATGACGACGACGATGATGGTGTTAAACGGGTTTAAAACTAACGATGATGATGATGATGATGATGATGATGATGGGGGTTAAACGGAACTAAAACTTATGATGATGATGATGATGACAAAACTACTCAGGATATTAGTATTGTACCGATACTACCCGTGGAGGAGCGACGAGGTGGTGTGGTGTGCCTCTGAGGTGTGGTGGCAGACTGTGAGTGCGGGTGTGATGTGTGTGTCTGTGTGTATGTCTGTGTGCCCGCCCCATCACCACCTCAGCTGCGGGTATTCACACTCACCTACACAATGCCCTCACCACCCGTCGGCCAGAAACACCGCACCGGGTCCACCTCTGAATCGCCGAGTCGTATTTTAGACGGCAGAGGTTTGGTAGCGAGCGCCTTTTCCATAGTGTTATATATATATATATATATATATATATATATATATATATATATATACAGTATATATATATATATATATATATATATATATATATATATATATATATATATATATATATATATATATAAAATCACTTACTATATCACTTAATATTCTGTTTTGTTATGAATATCGCTATAAATATGAAGAGATTTTGCAGAAATAACATACAAGCGAATACTGAGATACGAATTAATGTGGAAAAACAAATGAAAAAGTACTGCAAAATTTCCTAAGCCGCTTGGAATACGGTGCTCTCATCTATCTGCTCTGCTCCGTGTCATATCTTCCTGCCCCCCCCCCCCCGCCCGCCTCTTCTTTAACTTGCTAACTTCCCTACAATCCCTCCACACACACCCCCTCTACACCATCCCCCTAACTTCCCCTCAGAGACACCCAAACTTTAGGACACACAAGTTATAGAGTCATCGGGTCGTATTCTCGTTGGCTAAGGAGACTCCCGGCACATCTACCTGACCAGTTCAGTTCTGCACATAATAGGTTAACACTACTGACTGTGTTAAAATTGGAAAAATAAATACAAGTAATGGAAAAAGAGGTCATTAAAGGGGTGCTCTTCAAAAATTATCACACTAAATAATCCTTTGCACGTTATTAAGACAAGCTAGCCTATGTCGATACTAAAACGATATTTATATATTTTCTGTATTACTCATATTAGATTATGAAAATGTAATATTCAAAATCAGTCGCTATGGATGAGATGTTTAGAAGCCTCCTAAGCCCATGAGTATACATCCCTACAGGAGCCTGAAAGTTGGTTGGCATGGCTGGAGCGTAACAGGCGAGGCACCTTCCCATCGCGCGCCCGGCGGCTCACAGAATGCATTTCGGTTTCCAAATTAGCCGTCATTAGTAGGCTTAGACCAATCAGAGGCGGCCCGGCTCCACAATACCCTCTCTGCCTCCCTTAACCTCCTCTTCTTTAGCCTCGGTCATCAGAGAAGCGCGTCGGGTGTTAATTGCACTGCTGGTCGTTTTAATTCTAATTGCTTTGGGTCTCGGGTATGGGCCTGATGGGTTAATGAGTCGATGCTGATGGGCACGAACGCATGCATGAGCCTCTCTAATTGCTTTTCGCTGATGGCTTGATCTCGTGCTTATCGGCATAACGAGCTTTTAGGTGCTACTGGGTCTGGATATAGTTGAGCAAGTCATGATGGAGAGCAATAATGAGGTAACCTATGATAATGTTGCACTGTGTTTTTAGTGAGGTTGGTGATAATACTGTAAGCAAGGTAAAGGAACCTAAAACCTCAACTATCTAGACTCGACAAGGACACAGTACATTATCAGTTAAATTACTCTAACACCTGCAAAGTTTCATTCCCTGCAGGAGGCGAGAAACCATATTTTATGAAATTATTGAAGCATATGGTAAGAATATGAATGAGATATAACTGTTCCTATGTACTTTACCTCTTCATTTCCTCCGTTGGGTATTTACTTACTCGACCAAACATACCGTCATAGCAACGTAAAGAAGAAATAAATGAATCCTAGGTTGCTGACTAATCACAAACCCTGACATGGAGAACTCCTTTACCCTGCTGAAGGCGAGGCAGTAGCGTGAGCTGCTTGCCAGGTCACGAGGCGGGGCGGCCGAGGTGTGAGCGCCGTCACCCAAACCCGTCGCATCACACACGTTTCATTTCAGCCACAACTCATCTCCGTTCATGCTAACAAACACACCATACCACCCCCCTGCCCAAGACAAACCTAAATCTTTGAAAACGCCTACTTATTGAAGTCACGTAGTACATAAAGTTAAAAGGGAAAGAAAAATATTTAATCTCGTAATTCGCAAAATAAATCGTTAATATCGCACGGGAAAGTAAAGGAAGAGAGTAGTAGGGAGGGAGGGCGGCCGGTGTGGGCTGTGGTGTGAATGTCGACGGTAACCTGAGCCGGTCCTTTCACCTCTCGCCGCAGGGGGGGAGCCAACCTTCAGCGGGACGACTGCCGGAGGTTGCCCACCGCCCTAACACATCCAGGCGTCGCAAATTAATGGTCAGATTGTGGCTGTGAATGGGTATGGGAGGAGTGGGCCGCCCTAACCCAGTCCTGGTCTGAATGAGAAGACGAGCCACTAACTCTCCTGCAATGAGCAAGAGAGGAAAGAGTAGTGTGGTGAGACGTGGTGAGAGTAAAAGCAACAGTGGGAAATTTAACTTTAGCAATAGACGAAGCGGCAGTGAAGTGAGTAACAGCAGAGACAATAGAATCAACAATGACTACTACACTGGTGAGTAGACAGATGAATGTCTGACACTGTCTTGGTTCTCATGTGACTAATGTTCTCTGACCCCAGTGAAGCAATATCCACATGTCTTAACTGTGACTTCACTTCTGGAAAACAATCAGTGTTTGGCAAGTTACCAGCCTCTGTGATAGCTTCTACAATATGCTGCAGCATACCATTGGTCCACCTTGTCCACACCCTTGTAATGATGGGTTAGAAACAGCCTCCATTAAATCCATACGACGATCACTTTTTTTTTTTTTTCACCGACAAATTATTCTCATCAGTCTAGGTAAGACCTCTCGTAGTGTAGGTATTAATTTCCTTTGTCTTCTCCCTTCCGTCATCTGATTCAACTTTCACCCCTCGTCTCTGCCCAGTCTGATACAACCCATCCCGCCACCAGCCCTCTCTTTTGGTGTACAATTATTCGTATACAGGAAATTTCGTGGTACTGTTTCCTTGGCGATATATTTTCCACGCCACACCTCAGCAGTCGTTGGTACTTCATTCGTGTGTTTTTAACATGGACATACTTGGCATCAGTAACACACACGAGTATATAAGGGCGTAGCAGGCAAAATAAATCGCTTTGGAAAAGGTGCTACGAAATCTCCATACCTAACAAATATACGATCGTCATGCAATAAATATAACCTTCTCTTCCTCCTTCTCCTCCTCCTCCTCCTCTTCATCATCATTATCAGCAGCAGCAGCAGCAGCAGCAGCAACAGCAGCTACCCTCTCATCATCATCATCATCATCATCATCATCATCATCATCCTTATCTTCGTTCTCCTCCTCCTCATCATCATCATCATCATAACCATCTTCATCATCACCAAAATCATTATCCCCTTCCTCCTCCTCCTCCTCCTCCTCCTCTAGTAACCTCACATGGACACCAGACCTCAATGGCAAACATAATTCACAAAAATCTGGGAATATTTCAGGTGAGAGAAGTAAAAACAAATCTTGGGAATATTTTCATCCACGTCAACTCCACATGTTTCATCATTTTACAGAGTCATCTTCTCACATCCTACTGCCACAACTCTTTCTGCCCAATCACCAGTTCATACCAGTCATGTACCAGTATATCACCATAACCAGTATTATCTCTTATTACTACACACATTATTGTCATCAGTAAAGTCACTAATATTTTCCTTTAATACTGCGACAACTATTTCGTCCAGCGCTATCATTATTATCTTCAAAATTAATGCTATCTCGAGGAATGTATAATAATAATAATAATAATAATAATAATAATATCATCATTAACATTACTAAGAAATTATCACTAGCAATATCACCATCAAAAACTCATCCCGACAACTACGATCATCACCACTGTCATCTCTGTCACTATCACCACCATCACCGTCATTCCTACCACGACCACAACCATCCCAAATATCTCTTCCAGTATCACCACTACCAGCATCCTTCCCACCACCACCATATCATCTCTACCAGTATAATGAAGACCACATTATCTCCCTATCACTTCCACCACCATCATCGCTACCACCACCACCTCTCATATCATCTTTACTACTACCACCATCACATTAATCACCATAACTCTCATCCCTCCCTCTATCACCTCAACAGCCCTAATCTACAACTACTACTGGCATTTTACCCATCACTATCACCATCACCGTTAGTCATGGCCATCAGTATCACCACCACCATTACAACCACCACTAACATCCATACCACTATCACCAATACTGCACTATCATCCTACCTACCACCAACACTAACATCTGCTAACATTCTAACCATTATCACCACCACCCCCATCACCACCCCCACCACCACCACTACAGGATTTCTCTCTCTCTCACTAAACTAACGTTACATCACCACCAGTATCACCACCAAAACCAGCACTATCCCCACGCCGACCCACCGACAACACTCCAACAATGCAACATCACTATCACTTGTGAAATCAGTTTGTTCCTGCCACCTCTCTGCATATCATTAAATGTCACTGTTATCATGACATCTCTCTTTTACACATCGCGATTTCTCCCTCGCTATCCAAAAACATCATGGATCTCTCTCTCTCTCTCTCTCTCTCTCTCTCTCTCTCTCTCTCTCTCTCTCTCTCTCTCTCTCTCTCTCTCTCTCTCTCATATTCAGTGGCGTATATTTCCTTTTTCTTTTTTCCAAACACTTCGTTCCCTCTTCGCATGGATTTCTTTTTCTTTCTCTTTCATACATTCTCTTATTATTTAGCATATACTTCTTTAACTTTGATTCGGTTCCATATCAACAAAATTACAGCCTTGCTAATTCAGTACTAACACTTCCACTCTCATCACTTTCACGTCAGTATCCAGTGCATGACATGATAATCTGAGAGAAAAGTGGGAGTGATAAATATTTCGCTTATATACACATTACTGTACTTCGCATCTCGGTGATAATGACACAAAATCCACAAACTGCATCCTGTCGAACTTTCCCTCTCACTTTCACTTTTCAGTTTTTCAATTATTCCGCTTTCACCGACAACTTATCGTACGGTTTAAGTTTGCTGATACTTGTTTCTAAAAATGTAAACACAAATTACTCAGCATAATGTGTGTTCATCCCCTCAATCTGTGTGTGTGTGTGTGTGTGTGTGTGTGTGTGTGTGTGTGTGTGTGTGTGTGTGTGTGTGTGTGTGTGTGTGTGTGTGTGTGTGTGTGTGTGACAAGAAAAACAACCAAAACGTTGCAAGGCTTGCCACCAAGCCTGAAGGAAAGAGGGGGAGAGAGGAAGAAGCAGGTGGCAAGGAAATGAATTTCAAAAGGAACAAATATTGAGGCTTAACATACATGGGCTGTATTTTGTGGGTAAATGACAAACACAAACACGTGCAATTACCTCTCTCTCTCTCATATATATATATATATATATATATATATATATATATATATATATATATATATATATATATATATATATATATATATTAAAGCAAATTCTTCCTTTCCTTATTTATTGTAATTACCCTACTCAGTACCTCACGTCATTAGTTATCCCTCTTTCCATTTATCTTCACCTTTTCCTTCCTTTTGAACTCTCTCTCTCTCTCTCTCTCTCTCTCCTCACGACTTACCTCCTCTTTTTCCTCTCCTTTTCTTCTTCTTACACTCCCTTTTCAGCAATCTTAAACATGATCTCTTTTACTTATTTTTACATTCTGTCCTCCATATACCTAGTAGTTATTCTCTTATTTTCTGTTCCCTCTCCTCCTCTTTTTTTTTTTTTTTTTTTTCACTTATACCTCATTTACCTCTCTGTTCTCCCTCTACACAGCAACATATCATAGGACGAAAACATCATATCAAGGATCATTTCAAGGACAGGGTTGTCATTACGAAGAGTTAGAGGCAATAACAAGGACAGGATGATTAGTAACCTGAAATATATACGCTAGGAATGGAATATATGTAACGACGAAACTGAAACCGCGGAGACAAACACATTACAATAAACACAACAGACGATGTTTAACCACAGGAATATTGTTGGTTTGGAGGGCAATCTGAGTGAAGGAGTGGGTACCTAAAGAGAGACATGGTACTGCAGTGTAAGTGAGGCAGTTATTTTCAGGACTGGGACAGGTGTGAGCAGAGGTGATGCCAAGGTTACAGTAGACATTGATGGACGAAGAGGATATTAATGTATGAAATGGACCCTGCATTCAGCGACGAAATACGACGTACGGACGAAGGTAATATTGCGAATGACACAGTGCGAGGAAAGAAAAAAGTACCAGGAACATACCGTACAGGTTGTTAAAAAAAAAAAAAAAAAGTGAGTCCTAGGAAAGAAGTAATTGCCAGTATCGCGATGGGTATGGCGTAGAGGGGAGGGCAAAAAGTTATTGATTAGCAGAAACTAGAATGAATGAAAGCATAGGTGTGTGGGGGGGGGGAGTATCGAAGTAAGAGTAGGGCATTAAGGACAGAAGTGACAGTGTTGGGGATTTTTTTTTAAGTATAAACAGTGGGGACTGGTTCAACAGCAAAAAGTGAGGAAACTACGGGAGAGTGAACAGCAAGACAGAATGAAGAGCAGGGAGAATAGGGCAATAAAGAAGAGTGAGCAGTAGGGATGGAGTGGACAGAACGTAAAGCGGGGATTTTGTACGCTTTAAAGACAGTATGGTCAGCAACTACAATGTGGATGTAAAAGTATGTGTGGATAGTAAGGATGGAGTGAAAACTAGGGAAAGTGTAGACGGTAATACCAAAAAAGAGCTTTAAGAGGTGTGGGCAGTGAGGGCCAAGTAGGCATTAAGAACTAGGTGGTGAAAAAAAAAAGGGGGGGAGGGGCTCCAAGAGAGTGAAGGAGTAGGTAGATGAGTTAAAATCTCTTCATTCCATTTTATTTTATTTTAGTATACTTCTTTGCTATAATGTTCACAATTAACTAAATAAAAACTACCTATTAAAGTTCCACTGCTACTTGTAAAAGCTGATCTACAGGTCTCTTAATTTACGATACCAGTTGTATGGAAAAAATCGCAGTAGTTATGAAGACCTCCCTGGCCTCTGACTAGGACTCGCTATACAGTACAAGCCTGCCTGCCTGGCCTCACCTCCCCGACCACTGGAGTCAGGGTAAACATTATGACAGGCAGCCATCACCTCGCACCCGTCGTCTTGTAATCCTGTTGCCCCCCTCTTCCCTTCACCCTCCTTTTCCTTTCGCACTCTTATTTCCCTCTATACTTCCACTCTTCCTCCCTCCCTCGTTTTCCTTCCACACGCTTCCCTCTACTCTTCCACTCTTCCTCTACCCAATATCCTTCCCCTGCTCCTCCATCCTTCCGAACCCACCCCTCTACTCTTTTATTTTTGCTCTCCATGTGCCTTTCCATCCCTCCTTCCGCCTCTTTTTTCCATTTGCCACTCTCTCTGCTTCCCCCCTACTTTCTTCCCTCCCACTCCATCCCTTCCTCATACTTTGCTTTCTCCCTTTCTCTGTTTCCATCTCCCACCGTGCACTCCGTTTTTCTCCTTCCCTCTTCCCCAACCATTGTCCTATTTTCCTCTTCCCATCCTGTTCCCCCATTTCCTCTCCATTTTATTTTCCTTTTCCTCCTTGTTCCCTTTTGTCCCTCCCTCCTCACTCCCTGGTTCCATCCTCGTCCTCCCTTTTTCCTTCTCCTCCCATTTCTGTTCTTCCCGCTCACACATCCCATCCCATCCTTCCTCCCGCGATCCTGTCTACTCATCCTCTAACCTTTACCATTCTCTCCCTCATTCTTCCAACTGTTCCTACCTTCCTCTTCCCCCCCATCTTGTCTCTCACTCCCTTATCTCCTCCTCTCACTCCATGTTCCCGTTGTCTTTTCTCGTTCCCTTCCTTCTCCCCTCCTCTCCGTGGGTGGTGCGGGGAGGGTGATAAAGTATGAATGGTATGATGAAGGAGGAAGAAATGGGGGATCAAGAAGGTTTATATATATATATATATATATATATATATATATATATATATATATATATATATATATATATATATATATATATATATATATATAAAAGAAGAAAACGGAGGAGATCGAAGTAAAAGAGAATACTATGAGAAAGGAAGAAGAAAGGAGAGAGGGAGACGAGACTAGACATAAAGAAAGAAAAGGAAGATAACGTGGGCGATGCAAGGAAAGAAAATAGAGTGAGAGAGGAAGAAGAAATGAGGGAGACGAGATGGAAAGAAAGTATAAACGGAAAATAAGGGAAATGAAAGGAAAGGAAGAAAACAGATGGGAGGGAAGGAGGGATGGATGGAGCGAGAGGGGGAGTGCGAGCGACCCGGCATAAAGGCCTACCCAAATTGTTAGTGTCGATATAACAATTCCTTTCACCTCCAAGCCTCCGGAAAACCAGTCACATTTGTATATTTTACCGGCGTCTCAGCACACACACACACACACACACACACACACACACACACACACACACACACACACACACTTTTAACTGCTACTACTGCTACTGCTATTCTTATTGCCGTAATGTATCTGCACTTACTTCTGCCACTACCATTACTGCTGCATCGAAATCGTAGTCATAATCATTAAAAACTCGTAGGCATAAAATATAAGAAAATTGAGCGTCTGTGCTAGGTAAATAATGATAATATTTACTGTTATTAATAATCTAAGGACTGGTAATAAAGTGAAATAAGTTAAATAACAAGTACAAGGATATATCAACCTATTAAGTGGTGTTGGTACTATGGCTTGACTTAACCAATAACCGAACTGCAAAGACGAAAGTAACAAAAAAAGATTAAAGGAAAAAAAAGGGAAGCTACATGAACAACGTTTTTCAGGATAACAAATGACAAACTAACAATGATTTAATTATCAATATTTTTACCATTAACAAGACATAAAATTGAATTCCAAACCTGGGTGATTATATTTAATTGGCCTCCGTGGATCAGATGAATGAGGGGTTCAAAAAATGCGGTGTTGTGGGTTTGTGTGGTGGCTGCCTTTGTTCCTCTTCCCTCCCCCCCCCCTCTCTCTCTCTCTCTCTCTCTCTCTCCACCTTATCCTGCCCTAATCTTTCTTCTTTCCATCTGTCCCTTCCTCGATATGCTCTTTTCTTATCTTTCCTCTTCTCCATTCATAATTATTCCCCTAATCTCTCCTAGTATTCTCTCATCCTTTCGTTCACTTTTCTCTCTTCCCTCATCTTTCTCTCTCTTTACTCACTTTTCCACCCCTCCTCTCTTCTCTACATCGTTCTTCCCCTCATTCTTCCTCTTCATTTCTACTATCGTCCTCTTATCTCTTCGTTTCTCTCCCTTCCTGTATACTTCTTTCTTTCCTTCCCTTATCTCTTTTGTTTTTCCTACTCTCACTACTAGCACTGTCTTTCTTTGGAGTCTTCTCTTCCTTCTCCCCCCTCTACTCTCTTCTTTCTCACTTGCTTTTCACTTCTTCATTTCCCCACTGGTCTGCAATTTTCTCTTCCTTCCCCTGTACTTCTGTTTCCCTTCCTCTCTCTCCCTCTCCCTCATCTCTCCCCTCTCCTCTCCCCCACGGCCACACAAGGCGGCCTTTGTCCCCTCCTTGCCCGGATTCTGGAACTGCGTGAAAGGCCCCACAAAGAACCTTTTAAAGTGCTCCAGTGGCGGTGTGACAGCCGGACACTGATTAGCCTCGCAGTAGGTATTGACGGGGTATTAGGACGGTATTTGTTGACATTACTTGGGTATTAGTTGAGTATTAAGGTGGTATTACTTGGGTTCTTGGGTGGTAGTTGAGTACTGAGATAGTTTTACGTGGGTACTAGGTGAGTACTTGTTGACATTAATAGGGTACTGAGGTGGCAATAGGAGGATATTTGTTTACGCTGGCTAAGTATTGCTTAGCTACTGAAGTGGTATTAGTTGACGCACATGACATTAACTGGATATTAGGTGGGTACTGAGGTGGTATTATTTGGGTACGAGTTGAGTATTTATCGACATCAGTTAGGTACTGGGTAGGCATTAGTTTAGTTGGGTGATGAATGGCTATCAGACAGACTCAGTTGAAATTACTGTATGTATTAGTATCACAGACTCTTTCTAATCCCTTAAGGTCAAAGTGTCTTTTCTAAGCTGATTTTTATTGCCTAGCGTGCTCAGAAATAAAACAGACACAAACCCTCCTAATGAATGAATTACGAGTAACCATAAATTTCGAATATCAAGAAATACTTGAGGAACAATAAGAGCTACTTGAAAAATGCCAGGTTCGGAGGGGCATCAGAAAAAAATGGCTGTTAAGAAAACGAGCAATTAAAAAAATTTAGTGCCCTGAGTTAGATTCTGTTTACACTTATATTATGATGGATATGAAGTGAGCATTACCAGGCATTATCCTGATTCAGGTGGGTATATACTGTGCGGTACTGGTGGGGATTTACCGGATAGCAGCGACAAGAATTGGGTACTCTGAGAATTAGCAGGTAACAGGGACATCAAATGGATAGGGGAGGATATTTACTTCTTCACTCCGAGAACATCAGTTTAATCATATTCTTGCTGTTGCCAGACCGCTTAACTCAGCTCTGGAGCGCGCCCTAGTAGTAAAGTGGTTTATGAAGGCTCTAGCTTACCCCTCTAGTTCAAAAACTCCACCCTAAGCATAGAAAATCGTCTGAAAACAGGAAGAAGAAAAAAAAAGGGGTCACTGTGCTCGTAGTTATCTCCTTCAGCCTAAGATGTCCCTCATAAACTCTACATAATCGTCTCGTGATAGAATAAAGAAAAAAAAAATCTCCCTGGCAGTGAAGTGGGTAAACTGGGTGCTGCTGGTGGGCTTTAACAGGGTACTAATAGGCACGGGAATCAGAGTACGGGATCGACTGGCTGAATGGGTCTCCAGTTCTCAGTCTGTCTCCCATTTCTCAACATTCCTCACATTTTTACTCTCTTTTTCCCTTGCCATTTAATTCTATTTTCCCTGACTCTTCGTATATATTTATTTTCCATATCTACTGTTGCTTCATGGTCAGTTATTCTCTCTCTCTCTCTCTCTCTCTCTCCGTATTCTGTAACTCTCATGCTAATCTTATTCTCCCTCTCTTCTCTCCCTTTATTTCTTCCCCTTGTTTACTATTCCTCCCTTGCCAATCTTTTTCTCCCTCTCCTACCTCTCTCTGTTTACATATTGCTATTCTCCCTCCATTTACTTTCATTGCCTTCACTAGGGTGAGTTCTCGTTTCATTCTGGCCATTTTACATGTATTTTGAGATGCAGGAGCAACTCTTGAAGTGGCCTTGTCTATCAGTCACTCACTAAGGTTTTTCAGGTTTTCAGGGAAGCCACATACTACAACCCCAATGGTCCCACATCTATCGGATACTTTTTAACTAGTTTATTAAATATTGGATTATTTTGGGAGATATCTAACTACGATGAGGCTTGAGAGTATCTACCAGCCCATTAACTTCATTTATTTCATATATATCCTAGTCATTTGCAGACGACTTGCTCCATCTTACGGGAGAAACATAATTATTGCTTCTGTCGTCTTAACTCACACTCCCTCGCAGCTCTAGCTAATAATCAAGAAACATTTCTCAAAGTTTATTTTCTTATCTGCGTAATATGTCACTTTTCTCTTCCCCAACATTCGTTTCTAATCTGAGAGACTGATGTTTAAAATATGTGATACTAGTTTAAGTATATGAAATGTGATATTGTGTAAACTAAAAGATGTATCTAATAATCATGAAAAGATAGGCAGAAATATAGATAAATTAGATAGACTGATAGATACACTGACAGGGTAGCTAGACAAATTGATGGACAAACAGTTGGCTAAATCAGTAAATACGTAAAAATGAATACATAAACACAATCGAATGAAGGTAATGTACAATAATTAAAGAAACAATAAAGAAGCATTAAAACGTACAAAAAAGGGGGCTAGATGATGACGCCGCAAACTCTTAGTAGTAAAGACCTGCTGAAGAAAACTAAATAAAGGATGGAAAAAAAAATTAAAAGCCTGCCTCTAAAAATACCTTCCCTCCTCCACACTCCCTCTTCCTAACCACGCCCTACTCCTTCAGCGTTCTCTCTCTCTCTCTCTCTCTCTGGCTTTAATTCATCAACCTTCGCTATCCTGTTTTATATCCTCTATTTTCCCTTCTACCTGGTTGTTTTATTACTTCCTCCTTCCCCTTCTCTCCTCTTTGAATTTCCTTTTACTCCCTCATTCCTCCTCCCTCATCCCAGCATCCACGTATCACTCTTCATCCTTCGTTTTCTCGTTTTCCTTTTCCTCCTTTCCCTATTATTTCTGCTCTTTCTTCCCTCTTCTCTTTTTCTGTCTGCCTTCCTCATTACTCCTCTCTCAATCCATCCTCCTACCTTCACTCTCCAACCATCATTAATCCGTGCCCTGTTATTTCCTTTCCTCTTCTTTTTTCTCGTTATATATGTCTCTTCCTCTCTTCTTCCTTACTCAACTTTCATTTTCCGCTTTCTTTTCTTAATCATCTCTCGCGTCATATTATTTCTGTTTTTTTTACTTTCCCTCCTCCCTCTCTTCCCTTATCTCCTTCAATCCCTCCTTCCCTCCACACAAAAATCATCACAAATTAAGTCAGAGGAGAGTCGCGATGATACAGATGTTTCTCGATAAGGAAATGATAATTGTGAGGGCTGGTGGCTGAGAGATAAAGGAACATGCCTGGTCACATCCGGCGAGACTTACGGGGGAGCGCCCACGTCCGTTTCCCCCTCCCACGGCCTTGGCTTCCGACCGAGAACAAGGGAGGATCATCGTCATCATCATCATCATTATCATCATCATCATCATCATCATCATCAACATCATTATCATCATCATCGAATCAAGGGTGGGGAGGAAGGATGGAACAAGAGCCGTAAGATGGAACAAGGGGTGTAGGATGTAACGCCCTCAATTACACCCATCCTGTTTACAAGGGTGAACTCTTATGGTGGTTAATTATGGAAAATGGAAATGGTACCACAGGATGTAATTTCACGTGGGCGAATCCGGGCGAGTTAACCCCTTCAACCCGAACACGTGAAATCTAATGGGATAATTCGCGAGTTAACCCCTTTCATATTCAACACGTGAACTCTTATGGGATATTTTGCAAGTTAACCCCCTTCAACCTCAGCAGGTGAATTCTGATGGGGGTTAATGAATGGAAATTTCACCATGGATGTGCTTGTAATTTCTCACGGGCAAATTCAAGCGAGTTACAGTAATCTCTGAACCTCACTGCGTCTCTCTCTCTCTCTCCTCTCTCTCTCTCTCTCTCTCTCTCTCTCTCTCTCTCTCTCCTATTCTATTCAACTTAACTTCAGTCTACACTACCCACATAGATCACCTCTCATAGTGATGGGGTTAATGAAGTCTGCTTTTCCTTCAAATTCCAAAAGTCCTTCCAGAGCTGAATGAAGTACCCTGAAGATAACAACAATAAAATACAAAAGGAATAATGGTAGTGAAAAGGTTAATAGGTGTTAAAGAAAATGATGCATTATATTCCCTTAACGAGCAACCTTTTGATATGGTGATAATTTTGGCTTCCTTTGTTTACATATGAATGTAATCAGCAAAGCGCAAACTTCATCAGTTAACCATTTGATGGTGATGACGTCTTTAATTCTCAGTTTTTCTTGCAACCTCCAGACGACTTTATTCAGCTAACCATCCATCCATCCATCATCTAACCCAATGTTGCCTCATGAGGGGCGTAGGAGCCCGGGGGTAGGCAAGCTGGTCCTGATATTGATGAGAGTGACTAGCCTCACTCATCCCTGAGTGTCACTGCGTGAGCAATGAACCCCAACCACCCCTTTGATATAAACCTGCACAGGCTCAATCCGACTGGAGCGCTTTCATTGTCCACTAAAGCACCAGGCGCCATAATTTGGTTATATGGTTACCACCCAGCGTAGTAAATGGTTTCCTGGTGTAGCCTACAGGAAACCATTTGGCTTGTCACTCAGTGTAGAGTCACCCGTTGATAGAAGGAAGAGGAGAAAATGAAGCAAAGACAGAAGAGGACTCAATAAAACTATCCAAGTACGGTAGATAATGTCAGCTTCCGTTCTGCATCACTGGACTAAGTGTTCTCTCCGACAAGGAATGCTTTCACCCTTGTTTGTTTGTTTGTTTGTTTGTTTGTCTGTTAGGAGGAGTACTCAAAAACTAAAAGAGAGGTTTGGACCAAATTTGGTGGGCTGATAACCCATGTCCCAGGGAACAATCGATTAACTTTTGGGACCGATCCGGATTGTATTAAAGATTCTTGATCTGGAAAACACTTTTTTGCGAAACCCTAATCAATGATGAGAAAACCTAACCAATTAAGAAGAGTGGTTTGGAAATTACGTTGCCCTTGTCGGAGAGATACGCCCTGAGTGCCCCTCTAGTTTACAAATACGAATGATCAGAAAACGCACTATTCGGTAAAGTTTATGGGTGCCAAGAAAATAACATTACATTTATGTGATCAAATATCATCATCATTATCATCATCATCATCCTGACTACTTTTCTATACACAAATAAAACTAACGGGTCCTGAAAAAAAAAAGAAATATATATATATATATATATATATATATATATATATATATATATATATATATATATATATATATATATATATATATATATAATAGTAACTTCAACATCATCATCATCATCATCATCATCATCATCATCATCGTCATCTTAATCCTCCTCATTATCATCTTCTTAATCATCATCATCATCATCATCTCGCCTGCTTTTTCAATAAATACATATTTTCAATCTCCGTTATACTGCCTGGACTACGTATTTACTCAAGAGGGTGATTATGACGACGCACTATTCGCGTATTTGATGATGGATTAACGGATGAAGGCGCCTAAAAGGATGATCTGTATGTGCTTAATGACCCACTTATACACTCACACTACCTGACACGGGGAGGTGAAAAAGGGTTGATGATGATGATGATGATGATGATGATGATGATGATGATGATGATGATAGAGAGAGAGAGAGAGAGAGAGAGAGAGAGAGAGAGAGGTCGTGTATGATGAAGGGACTGAAAATAACGGAACCAAAGACGAGACTGGCGATAAAAGCTGAAATGAAACAGAAGGAGGTTAATCGAAGCTCTGGAAAAGGCATGACGAGGAACATGTACAACAGAAGATGTAAAAATGTATGGGAAACAGAAGAGAAATTAAATGGTTCAAGTACGGAAGGACGGAAACAATGGGAAAACAAAAGACAAGAACGTTATCAAAAGCACTGGATAAGAGATAACAAGGGAGGGTACAGACGTAAAGAACTGAACATAAGAGAAATGGAAGACAGGTCACTTGACAGAACTGAACTGAATCTGGGGAAGGAGCAAGGAGGGGAGGGGACGTGGACTGAGGCATAGGAGTGCTACTTAAAGATACAGTTGTTCCTTGCCCCAGCCGGAATCTAGTGAGCTTATAGCCAGCCGTACATTCCTCCGCAGCTTGACATTCGGGGTAAAAAATGCCCTTACATATTTTCGAGGGTGTGTCAAAAACCTAGAGAGATCTTGCCCAGCTGTCAAGTAATATTCAGGTTGGTCTGAGTCTGCTTGTAAATGACCGTATCGCCAGAAGTGTAAAGGAATTATAGAGCAGGTGTGTACATTTCGTCAGAGCACCAGCAACGGTAAGGCAGGGTATATCAGGAAACCGTAAAAGAAGGAAAGCAGGCTGGTGGAGACTAAAGGATGAGGTATGAGAAGAGTGGGAAGGAAAGTTGACTGGGAAAAGAGAGGGAAAGGAAAGAAATTTATGAAGTTTGACAGGTTCAGGTATGGGGGGAACGAGGATGCGCGAATATAAGGAAGAGGGAAGATGAAAGATGGGGAGGAGAGGAGAAAGAGATTGGTGGGGGTATCCGAAGATGAGGGAGAAAGAAGAAGACTGATGGAGCATAGAAGAAGAACAAGAGACTGGTGAAGATATGATGCAAAGTATGTGGAAGAGGGAAGAAGTCTTACAGCAGGCAGAAGAAGTGAAAGAAACTGGTGGAAATATCACGAAAAGACGAAGGCGATGGAAGAGGGATGATGCGGGGTACAGGAAGGGAATGAAACTGGTGAAGACAAGAGGTTCAGGAATAGAAGGGAGGGAGGAAGGAGACTGCTGAAGATAACAGGTTGAGGCACAAGAGGAGGGGACAAGGAGAGCTAAGATGGAGGGAGAGAGGGAGTGGGCAAGGGCAAGGAGAGAAAAGGAGGAGGAGTGGAAACAGGAGAGAAGATGAAAAATGAGGACAAAGGGAGGAGAGTACGAAGAATGAAGGAAAGAGGGAAGAGAACTGGAGGAAGAAAGAGAAAGAAAAGAAGGAACGGGAGATAGAAAGAGAAGATGGAAAGAAAGAAGCGAGGGGAGGAAGAACGAGAAAAGGAGAGGAAGTAGGAATGGAGGGAGTAGGAGGAGACAGGAAGAGGGAGGAGAGGGGTAGTGGAGGGTGTGTCTTGGAGGTCTGGGCATCATCATTTGCGGGCGTGACACATGAGAAACGGGAGAGTGCGATTTTATCTTTCCCTGTAATAACTGTGATTATGCCTCCCACCGACACCACTCAAGCCCACACTTGAGCCGTCTTTGTCACTGCCGCCATATGACTGCATTGTGGCTCTCTCTCTCTCTCTCTCTCTCTCTCTCTTTTACAGTGGGCGCTCCAATCACAGTGGCCACATACGGTACGAGTAAACACCAACATACCCATACCACATCTGCAGCTGCATTCCTGTGGACTAAGAGACCTCATAATAGCATCTCACCCTTAACAGTATATTTCAGCATCTGCCACGTTACATGCTGTTTTATATGTTATCTGGGCGAACAATCAATATTCACCCGTTCACTTGAAATATCCCGACGAGGCTGGAGTGGGACGTCTTTGTGTGGTGGCAAGACTGGACGACTCTACTACCTGGTTATATAAACGTCTCCAAATTATTTTCCCCTCTCCCGAAAAGAGGATGGTGGACTGCAGGAGAAAAGGACAATTGAAGCCTGCATTTCACTGGATTCACGTTTCGGATGAACCTGGGGCCACAGCAACAATAGGCTAAACGAAATCATCCACATGTAACATGAATAATAAAAATAAAATAATCGTGCTAAACGGTTCAACGGGTACTGTTTCTAACCTTGATGCAAACCGCCTCTCTTCTGCTGAATTAAATTATCTTGAGCTGCCAAAAATATGACATAAAAGCGATTGAATAAATTTACGTGTCATACGCATAAAAAATTAGTAAAGAAGAGGTGCTATGAATCTATCTATGCCAACTGGAATTCAAATCTTACTCTGAACAGCTAGACATAAAGTCTCGTCAGTTAAAGAAGCTCCCTACCACTTCTTCCTAAGTGATTGGTTTTGTTACACCTTATTACCCTTTTCTATGTTACAGAAATCATTGTAATATCGCCATCCTGTGCATAAATAACGTAGAAAAGGATATTAACTAGCCATATCCAAAAACGAAATCGCCAAGGAAGAGGTATTAGGGAGCTGACTTACCCACGAGAATATGAGTCCTAACGTTACAGCCCAAACATGTCTAGCCAAAATGTTGGGAACTGAATCCAGCTCCTGTATTAGACCAAAGTTAACCCTCTCACTGTCAGTGCAAAGCCTCCCATAACCTCAATTAACCCTACCAGAATCCAAAATGAACCCTTAAAGAATCAGTGTGAAATTACCCACAACAGAAGCAAACTCTAAACCCTCGCAAACCCTCCAAGAAACAAAACTAACTCTCCCAAGTCCAAGTGGAGCCTCCAGACCTCAAGCATCCCCTCCCAGACCCCAAGAGAACCCATCCAGAACCCAAGTGAACCCCTAGAGTCCACTGAACCACATTAGAACCCCTCTGAAACCTAAGTGAAGCCCAGAGTCCACTGAACCATCCTAGAACCATACTAGAACCCAAGCAAACCCTCCGAGAACCCATATTCACCCTGGAAGAGAGCCAAAACGGACCCGAACCACTACCACCGGCTGGTGCTGATGATAACTCCTTTGTGGCGCCCCTGTTTACACCGGTGGCGCCAAATACCTCCTTCTAATGCTACCTTAATTCGGTGTATCTCGTCTAGTTAAACCTGCTGAGAGAGAGAGAGAGAGAGAGAGAGAGAGAGAGAGAGAGAGAGAGAGAATCATGCACGTCAAACAATATAAAGCCATAAGGCAAGATATACACAGCAGACAACGGGGACGCGACAGGTTTCTCCTCGATCTCCATGTCATGTGAATATTTTAAAGCCTCTATTTTTATGATGCCCTGGAGAGCTTAGCGCCCACTCAGGTCTGGCCATGCATAGAGCTTAGCCACGTATAGAGCTGCTTCTCCCTTCGTAACCTGACGTGATTCCGAGTAAAGCCAGAAAAGACGAAGTTGGAGGTAATATAGAGTGTGATTGTGCACGTGTGTGTTGCTGTTGCTGTTTGCTGGGTAGATGGGGTGGAAGGGGAGACGGAGGATGGGAATATAATGTGTGTGTGTGTGTGTGTGTGTGTGTGTGTGTGTGTGTGTGTGTGTGTGTGTGTGTGTGTGTGTGTGTGTGTGTGTGTGTGTGTGTGTGTGTGTGTGTGTATTCTTGTGATGGCCGTGGAATTAGACGGGGAAGGATATGCAGTGTAAGTGTACGTGTGTATTGTGGTGGTGGAGTTAGAGCGGGTTAGTAGTGAGTGGTTGGGGGTTTGGTGGCGGCTGAGCGAGGACAGTACACCCAGTAAAAATGAGCAGTGTAGGTTGGGCAGTGTAGGTGTTGGGAAGGCTCAAATCAAAGTTCCCTATAAAAATAAAATAAAACAATGAGATGAAGAAGAAAAGGAAGGACATAAACCCAGGCCACTTACCACATACCTTAGTGCCTTACGAAGCAAATAAATGGAAACTTAAACAAAAACTTGGCGAATAAAACACATAATTTCTCGACGCTCATTTCATCATTTAAAGTAGCAGATCCTCGAGGTTATGAGTCCTGGAGGTGAGGGACGCCTGGGGGCCCTATGACGTCACGGGAAAGGGCCTGAGGGGGTAGGTGAAAGCGCAAGCCTAATATGATAATCAGAGAGCACAAACAATCCATATCCATAAAATGCTTGGTTGCGGGTGGGGGGGTAGACTGATGCTTTGTGTTGCCATTTCATCATCATCATCATCATCATCATCATCATCATCATCATCATCATCATCATCATCATCATCATCATCATCATCATCCCAGTCCCACTTACAAAATCAGGTTAGTAAGATCCACAAATAGGAAAATTAAAGCAAACATGTAGAACAAGGCACACCCACACTGTGTTTCTATTTACTGTACACCGGTGTGCGTGGCAGAGCGAATGGGTGTTGTATGACGTTAGGTGTGTGTGTGTGTGTGTGTGTGTGTGTGTGTGTGTGTGTGTGTGTGTGTGTGTGTGTGTGTGTGTGTGTGTGTGTGTGTGTGTGTGTGTGTGTGTGTGTGTGTGTGCGTGCGCGTGCGTATTCGTTTGTGTGAGGGCAAAATAACTGAAGCACTTCTAGTCCATTTGAAACAAACTTGGTAGAAAGATTGAAAGTCTGCTCAAAGGCTTTCCTGTTGCTTTTCTTAACTGTAGGTCAAAGGCCAAGGTCACAAGGAGAGGCCAACTTATACAGTTCTGGTCTGATATAAACCACAGCTGTTGGAAGGGCCGAGGGTAAGGCGAGAATCAATTCATCCCATTTGGGGGGAAACAATCAGTCAGAGGTCATGGTCACAGGTCAAAGTCAAAGGTTCCACTCTATAACTCAAACCAGCCTATGCCGTTGGTTGCAGTCCATGATCTAAGAAAATTCATCTGCCTCCTGAACGTTTGAACCCACTCCATTGCATCAATGGCGTCTGCATAATGAACGAAATGCTCATCTGGCAAGTCAGTTCTTTACAATGCATGATAACTAGATTAAATAAATGATCCTTTCTTAATAAGCATCAACACTTAGCCGAATGTATCCTCAAGGCCTTGGCGCATCCCCCTCCCCCAACATACATCAAGCACCTCTCTTCCCTGCACGCTGCCTCTAACCCCCCCTCCCCTCCCCCGATAAATCTGAGCAGCATGGTGGTGGCGGCGGCGTCATCACGGGAGAGGCGGGGCAGAGAATGTCGGGGACGTCACGGGCGGCACCTCCAACAGCCGCCAGGGGACACACAGGGGCTGCTCAGTGGGCTGGGGGTAGGAGCACGATGAGAGAGCTTAGTAGTAGGAGAGAGATATTAGTTTGTTAGCAGACAGTGGGAGGTTGGACTGAGAGGAGGATGAAGGTGAGAAGGAGGTTACTAAGAGAGATACTTTAGTTTGTTAATGGTGGGATGTGTGAGTTTGTTAATGTGAACGATTTCGTTTACAGAGTACAAGGAAAAATTTCTAAATTTCAATGTAGACAGTTTCGTCTCGAGGTAACAGGAAACTAGAAAAAATGCAGTGAGGTTAGAGTGCGTGTTTACCTATATGGGTATTAGGGACGATGAGGGAGCGGGAAGACGGCAGAATGATGCGAGGGAAAATGTACAGATTTGTTAGTGTGGATGTCTTTTAGAAGGCTTCATTGGCTCTTTAACTGTTAAGATCGAAGCATGAGAAATGCACGTAGCCATTTCGAGCGATAAGATCTACAAAGGGGACTCATTTCTCTCTTTCCGTTCGGTTCTGTGTATGTATCTTCATATCATGAAGTCGGCTTGTTATTAAATAATATCACGTAGGACCTGGTATTCGAGACGGCAAAATGTACACAACTGCATACTGTTAATTTCATTACTTGTCTACATTGTCCCCTCTCTATGGGTCCGTCGCCCCATAATACCTCCAAACACTAACCAACACGATTTTCCACGACAAATTAATGATACTCAGTTAAACTTCTTGAGCAATAGTAACTCCTTCCATTGGACTCACAATGTAAGAGGTAGGGGGAAAAAGTACTGGATGTTACGAGGCTATTTCCTACACCGCTAAGATATCTGGCTTAAGAATACGGCCATATTTCCAATCCTGTGCCAAACAACGCTCAGGAGTAGTGGATATAAACAGCGTAAATGATACTACATCCAACCCGAGGAGTATGGAAGAATGTCCTTTATCTCGTAACGTTTTTGAACCCCTTCAGTATGAGGTCCTACAAGCACTGCGTAAACTCGCCAGGTGGTAGCACGACTAAGGGAAAAATAACCATGCAAGCGAAGTAGATAAAGCAGACTGTTACTACGACATGAGAGGACTTTCCTAAAAATATTAGTCTGGGGGTGACAGGAATATAGCAGACAAGTTAGTCTTCGTTGTAAACAGTGTACCATTCTCGTGGGATCTCTCTCTCTCTTTCACCCCTTTCTGTAACAACCATTCTCACTGTAGGCTAAAGAAATAAAATCAGAAAGAAAAAGAAAAAAGAAAATACTCTCCAAGACCTAACGGGGTACACGCTTGTAGAAACCGGTGATCAAGAGAGAAGGGAACGTGAGCTTGGAGGAGAAACGTCATGAAAGGGACCGGAAAAGGAGCAATAATTACAGTGAAAAGGGAGTGAAATGGCAGAGCGGAAGGAAGACTGAACAAAAAGAGGGATGATGTGGCATTAGAAAGGGTAGGTAAGATGGTGGTGGAAGGGGTGGAGCATCTCTTTCGTTGGTGCACAAAACTGAGGTTGCGCCACTTGCTGACTGTTGCAGAGGAAAGTGACAGGAGTGATTTATTGTTTGTCCTTAAGTATACACATCTGCGTTAACTTCACATTTACCTCAACCTTGCATTATTTCCATATTCAACATTTAAACATTACACCAGAATAAACCATCGCAACACAGTTCTTTATCAGATTCAAACTCTCTACAACATATCCCATCTTATTCAGCTTCACACTATTTTTTCATACTAATCACATTAGAGCAAATTAAGCATCTTACTCAGTTTTGTATTATCACTTCATATTCACCTCTCATACATTAAACTGGAACCCACCTTCAACATACCTCTCATGCAACACACTTGAGCATATTAGTACAAATCAAGTCTTTCTCAAACTCTCAGACACATTCTCACCATTCATGCATCAGACTTGAATAAAACATCACATCTTTTTTGGCCTTACATGACCTTCTCTTTCTCACCATTCATACATCACATTCGAACACCCCATTACAAGGACACTAATACATGGCAATCAAATCCATCATCGTAATACTGTTATATATTACACTAGAACCCCTCATCACATCATCACTCATACATCAAAATTACAATATATTTCACCCACCCACACACACACACACACACACACACACACACACACACACACACACACACACACACACACACACACACACACTCACTCACCACACCCCCCACCCAGCACCACAGCTCTCACTCATACTTTTACCTCAGCCTCAACTCAATCCATCATCACAGTTCACACCATACCTCTCACTCTCACTACACCTCTCACTCACACTAACCCCTACTCATTACTCACAACCTCACCCATCACTACACCTCACATCCGCACCCATTATTAGACCTCATACTCCCACCTGTCATTACACCTCACACCCTCACCCATCATGACGCCTCACACCCTCAACCATCACCACAAATCTCACTCTCATTCTTGACTCATCCTCATCCACAAATTCATCACACTACATCTCTCACTCACATTCACCCTTACCCATCACCCATAACTCACCCATCAATACACCTGCCACTCCCACTCTTGCCTCATCCACACCCCAACCCATCATCACACATCTCACTCCCACCCTTGCCTGATCCTCACCCCCACCATCACAGTTACTACATCTCACACTCACCCTAACCCATCACCCCCATCCTCGCCCATTACCACACCTCACCCTCCCTCTCTTGCCTCATCCTCATCCCCACCTTCACACTCGCAGGCTGACAATGTTTACAAGCTTTATGGGGGGTCCTGATGAGGTATTGGGCCGGGCTGTAAACTTTATGGTGATAATGTGTTGAGTCAACCTTGGTCGCCCGTCCTCCTTCCTTCCCCTCCACACTTCACTCAACCTCCATTTTCATCCTCCTTCGATCTACCCTCTTCCTTCACGACCGTCTTCTTTCGCTCCCTTTCCCCTCCTCCTGTTCTTTCCTTTCTCTCTCTCCTTCCCTCCTTCTTTCCCTCCACATTTCACTAACCCTCCGTTTTTGTCCAACTTCAACCTACCCTCTTCCTTCACCACCATCTTTCTTTCACTGACTATTTCTCACCAACTTCTTTCCTTAATGCTTCACTTTCATCCCTCTTTCACCTCCCCTCTTCCTTCACGATCACCTTTTTCACTACACCTCTTTTTTTTTTCATTCTTTCTCTCCATCTACACCTCATCTCATTCTCATTAACATTCAGCCTCTTCTTCCTTTACTTGCCTCTTTTTCATTACTCTTTCTTACTTCCACACTTCAACCACCCTCCATTTTCTTCCTTCTTCGACCTCTTTTCTTCTCACATGCATGTACTTTCACATCGTTTCTTTTTACGTAGTTCTTCTTTCTTTTCGCCACACTTCATTATTTTCTTCATATTCACACTTGTCTCCTGCCTTCACGTCCACCTAGTTTCACTTCCCAGTTGTATTTCTCCACTTTTTCCTTCCCTTCACACTTCATTCACTATTTTCATTCTTCTTCGACCTATATTCTTCCTTCACGCCCACCTTCTTTCAATCACTTCATATTTTTCTTTCCTTCTTTCCTTCCAACCACAATTTATTTTCATCTTCCTTCGACCTCTCCTCTTCCCTTCCATTAATTTTTCACTCCCTGTCATTTATATCTTCGGTCTCTCTCTCCCTCCACACTTCGTTTACCTTTCATTTTCGTACTCCCTAGCCTCTCATCATCCTTCATATCCATCTTCCGTCACTGCTATTTTTGCACAGTCTGCATCTTTTCAGTTTTCTTTGCCGTCGAGTCGTTATATTTTTGCTTCACAATTTCCCTTCTTCCATACTTCCTTCACCCTTCACTTGGGTCCTCCTATCTCTCATCTTCCTTCACATAGGCTGCATCTCCCCAACCCCATTTACCTTCCCGTCTTTATCTTCTCTTTTCTTCCACACGACATTCAGATTTCATTTTCTTCATATTCTTCCTTGTTTCCATCCTCTCCTCCTTCTTTGTGTTCGTCTCAATTTAGTACCCGTCAGGACTTTTGTCTTTTTTTGCATTATCTTTCTGGTACTGAGAGACGATACTAATAAACTTAATACTTCTCGCAGTGAGAGTATTATTTTCTTCTCTCATCAGACCTATCATTCTGTACCTTTCTTCCGTCCAACAATGTCTTTCAATCCCTTCTACCTTTCTGTACCCATCTCTCTCTCTCTCTCTCTCTCTCTCTCTCTCTCTCACACACACACACACACACACACACACACACACACACACTCACTCATTATACATCATGCTCCTGTCCTTTCCTCCCCTCCTCTCCTCCTATTCCTCTATAAAGAAACCCTACTCTTTTATTATACATCTTCCAGTCTACACTCCTCTCTTCCCTAATTACCAACCTTTCACCCATCCCTCAATCTCCTTACCTCTGTACCTCTACCTAACCTTTTTCTCCCAGACCATCTCTCCTTTTCCCCTTTACCACACATCCTACTCCATCGCCTCCCCTCCACACACACTTTTCTTTCTTTACATACACTGTCATCAATGGGCAATGAAGAGGACGGTTGACAGTATTGCCGTCAAGACCTCATGTGGGAAATGGAACAGTTGGAGAATTTTAACGTCGCTGACTTTTCTACAGCCGTCTTTTGTATGAACTACCAATATATCACAAACAAAAAATGCTGTTCTATACTATCACACCAGCCATCAATAACAAAGCTCTAACATAGTTTAGTAGGGATGGTACAGCCTTTATACGCCTAACTGGTGACATGTCAGGGCGTGGGAAGCCATCTGTTGGGCGTGGGAGGATTTGTGGCCTCAGAGAACGAACTGTCAAGTCTATACCCAGAGTCGGGTACATGAAAGCAAAGCAGAGCACTAACAAAGTGATGACATATGAGGGCGTCTGCCACCATCTGTTAATGATGGATAAAACAGCCTCAGGGAGTGGACAAATTAACCTATGCTTGAAGTCAAATAATAATAATAATAATAATAATAATAATAATAATAATAATAATAATAAGCAGAAGCAGGAGAGATAAAGACAAGGAGGAGGAGGAGGAGGAGGAGGAGGAGGAACTATACTAATCTTTCCCTGCATCTAATATTTCTTCAAGATGTATATTCCTCCTACCACTCCCTTTCCACATAATTATCTCTCCATCTATCCTTCTCTTTCTCCATCTCCTACCACACTCTCAGCTCCCCCCCCCACCCCTCCCGTAAGGAAATGACGTGGTGATATTTTGGGATGTCGAGGTCCTTCTCTTGTTCCCTCGACTGGCTTCCTGGCGGTACAACAAACACTTAACGAAGGACATGCCGCTCTCGTCATAATCTGAGAGAGAGAGAGAGAGAGAGAGAGAGAGAGAGAGAGAGAGAGAGAGAGAGAGAGCTTCCTGAATTTACCTAATAAAATCGATATCTATTCAAGCAACACTTCTTTCACCCTACACTTACTCAGCCTAATCAGGATCGTTTTACAGCTATAAGGACTATTAACATATCATAAACGGAAACTATAAACCCATAACACAACCGCACCTGTCTTGAAATAAAGTAGCCCATGCAAATCGGATCATTTTATAACCACGTATAAACCATCAACCCAAAAACCAACTTCAGATGCACAGTTACTACCAAATGGAATACACACACACACACACACACACACACACACACACACACACACACACACACACACACACACACACACACACACACACACACACACACAATCCCTTCAATTGGGTGACGTCTTCGCTTTTTCTTGCTGTTTCCTTATGATTTTGTTCAACATATGGGAAACTTTATGTGTTACAGGGATTACTGAAGGATGTATTTAAATCCTCCAGCTCGAAAATCTGTCCTAAGTGAATCAAATCGTCTGGATAAAACAGGTACAAACTAAAACCAAGAACCTCTTCAGAAAAATCTCCTAAGCTGAATAAAATCGTCTGAAGATAGCAAGAAAAATAAAAAAAAACTACGTAACCGTATTCTATGGTAGAGGTTAATACTAATGACTCTAACGACTCCCTAATTACCCCACCATTGAAACCTAAGGAGAATGGGTCAATTAAAAGCTTATATCTTATTAATTGACCCTCTAAATTACCCATTCAACTCCGCCTAATTTCCCCCTCGTACAAATGGCCTTCTCTTGTCTCTGTAATCCGTTCTACTTATTTCGCCTCCTCCTTTGTTATTTCCAAGGCTTCTCTGTTCGCATTTAAATAACTGTTCTGTAATTTTGTGTGTGTGTGTGTGTGTGTGTGTGTGTGTGTGTGTGTGTGTGTGTGTGTGTGTGTGTGTGTGTGTGTGTGTGTGTGTGTGTGTGTGTGTGTGTGTGTGTGTGTGTGTGTGTGTGTGTGTGTGTGTGTGTGTGTGTGTGTGTGCCTTATTTTTGCAAGTTAAAAGCCTTGTAATTCCAGATACACTTATTTTTAATACTCGCTACCGTCAATAACTGATGCGTATGTACAGGTGGCATGTATGGATATTTGTCTGTAATTCTGTTTGTGTATGTAAATGTGGGTGCGCAATCTCACTCGACAGGTGTACGAGTATCTATAGTGTAAAGTCTTTGTGGCCATAAACACCGATTCAGGTTTCTAGGTGTGTGTGTGTGTGTGTGTGTGTGTGTGTGTGTGTGTGTGTGTAAAATAGGAAGTGAAGAAACTTTTTAATATACACGGCTGCTCATGTACAACTGAAGACAATAGTTCTTTTACACTGTGTTGAAACTGTAGGATCCTACTGATATCTTGCCAAACTAAGCAGCACTAATCAAAACAACTGTACAGGCTGTAATTTTGCCTCTTTAGCTTGGAACCTCAGCTGTTTGAAAGGCTTACTGAAAGACAAAAGTTCGCCTTCTTTTCCGTTGCATCTACTTCACACCTGGGCATGTCCGTCCCTTTCGTTCCTGACAATTCATTTCATAGCAGTCAGAAAAACACACTACGCTTCTCTAGCCTTAAAATTATTTGAAGGAAGAAGAAAGTAAGTAATAGAAGAGATGAAAAACTGGCGAACTCATTTATGGTCATAAAATCGTACTAAGTCTCTCTCAGCTGAAGAATACCATAGGAAGCAGAAGAAAATGTGTAGTACAAGAGGTGAAATATCGAACGAACTTTTCTCCCCGACTGTACCAGCTTATAGGTAGGCTACGTCAAGAAATAAGTAGTGGGCAGGTGTACACAAGGACGCATACAAGGCTGAGTGTGTGAGAATGGCGCGTGTTGTGGGTGATGTGTTAATATATTATGGGTATCGACGGACCCGGCCATAGTGGTCTCGCTGAACTGCATTGCACCTCACCCTCGTCAACACTTCCTGCTGCGTTCACTTCACTTGTCCCTTCATTCACTTGCCAGCATTATAATTATCCTTAACAGCATGCCCCAAACTAGTGTGCATAATTTAATCCTTTCGGTTCCATAACGTATCTTATATCTTACTCTTAATTTCACCAAACACTTTCCTTCATCTAAAGATAGATTTTTCGAACTGGATGACCCTTCACTGCCAGAGGTGCCTCCAAGATTGAGTGAAATCGTCTGGTGGTACCGATAGGTTAAGCTTTTTATTTCATGGTAATGAAGGGGTTAATCTACCCATTCACACCTCTCTGGGAGTAATATTAAGATTTACTAAAGGTTTATGTTAGTAGCTGGACATAAATAATTAAGGTGATGGAGCCTGGAACGATACAAGAAAACAGTAATGTTACCTCATCCACAGTACGACAATCATGGAACACAGAACAAGAATGGTAAAGATAAAACTGGACCTTATACGACAAATTCACAGGTTTTACATACAGTATACCGGTTTTATGGGATGCAGGCCGATAATATATGGGAAAATAATTGTTCTATATTATGAAAATCAAACATAATACCTAGAAAGTCCAAAGATAGATTTAGACCCTGGAAGGAGAGCTCTATAAAAAAGTAAAAAGTTAACAATAAGGTCAGAATGCGGTTATTGGGTTCGTGATGATGGTTCCTAATGATAATAGTATAGGGTACAGAGGGGTTAGCAAGGGCAATAAGGAATACTGACTGTACCCTACTGCGAATCCTGTCTCTGCGATAACGTCTTTATTTTAATCTTTCATCCTCAACCGAGTTAATTCATGTCTTGGGACCGACCTCTCGAAGTAAAAGGAATAAAAAACCATATTATTGGTTCCTTCCTCAGAATGACGCCTTTATCGTTATATTCTATCTACTATCAAACAATCTAATTCTGGATGGACCTTTTGTAGTGAAGTACTCTCCTCTCTGATACAGAAAGGTTTGCAAGGGGATATTTAGGTTACACTTTTAACAAACCATACCTGAAATGTATATCTGTGCAATCGAAGGCTATGATGATGATGATGATGATGATGATGACGATGATGATGGTGGTGGTGGTTTTACGGTAGTGGCAAAGATGAATGATGTAAGGTTAAAATGTGCGGTGTGAAGGCTATAGCTAGAATGATGAGTGGACGAAAGTAAGATCCATTTCACAGCGCACTCTGAGAACACTCTCTTCTTCCTGTGTTTTTCCTTGTTCTAGTTTTTGGATCTAGCCTACCATAATTATATAACTGGGAAAATGGGTTGAGATGATGATGATGATGATGTTGATGATAATGACTTTGCATGGGGATGATGGTGACTGTGAAAAGATCATGACATATTACACGATGTTCGTTATAAGAGCTATGATGATGATGATGATGATGATGATGATGATGATGATGATGATGATGATGATGATGGGAGCAGTAATAATGCCGGGATACTCGTATGCTTTATGTACAGCACGTGTGGATGGCAGCCTAGGAGTCAGATTACGGTGCACGGTGCGGAGTGTGAATATGATAGTCATGATGAAGGTGAGCTGGTGACAGGTGATCACGGTGGTGGTGGAGGTGGTGCTTGTCGTGATGGTAGTCATGATACTGATAAATGGTGGTGGAGCTTGTACTGGTAGCTGTGGTGGTGGTGATGGTGGCTGTGATAGTTACGATAACGGTGATTGATGGCTGACATAGTTGTGGTATGGATAACGGTGACTGACTGGTGATTGGGGTGGTGATGATGCTGCATGACAGCTATGGTGGTGACTGTGGCTGTGGTTCACGATGATGGTGCATGGTAGCTGTGGTGGATGCGGTGGTGGTAGTGGTGGTGAGGCCAGGTGGGGTGGCTTTTGACACTCGCTAAGTTGAGCTTATTAACCTCACCGCCGGAAATGACGCGGGGAAAATGGCTGTCGTGTGTGTTGTATGACGACTGCTGGGACGCTGTGCTGCTGCTGTTGTTGTTGCTCTTGTAGTTATTGGTGTTGCTGAAGATGATGCTACTTTGCTTCAGTGTACCTTGCTGTTACTACTTTGTTGTAACAGTTGTTGTTGTTGTTGTTGTTGTTAATGCCACTGCCACGCTCGTCGTCTCTGATACTTTGATGCTGCCCCGGGTGAAACTAGTGCCACTGTTTTGTTACTGCTCATACCCTTGGTAACAGCGTTATTTTGATGCTGTCGCCATCCTTTCATTCCTGATGTTGTTGCTGCTTACTGATATGGTCGATGTAATTGCTGTTGTGCATTCTTCTGCTGTTACTAATTTCAAACGGCGTCTCCTGTGGTGCTCGTTACTGCAGGCCAGGTGCTGATGCTGATATGGTTTTCCAACTGTATTTTACAATTTTTTGTACATTTTTACTGTTAATATCGTCGCTTTTGTGTACTTGTTGCTGATTTTGTTTCTAGTTTCAAAGATTTCAGTTTAATCCTTCCATCTATGTATGTTAAATTCAGCTGCCGCCTATATCCGAACTACTGAATTTGATCCTATTAATTGTACTACTGTTATTGTGTGAGGTGTGGATGCTGGTGTTAAATAATTTCCTCTACATACGTTTTCCCTCAGCACAATCGTTTGAAGTAGGCCATAACAATATACTCATGCTCGACCATTAAAATGAACAAGTTATACAGACTTGTTAAATCCATATGCTTTGTACAAGTTTTCCCTGCTTGCAATCGCTTGGTGTCAGCAAGATTATCATAGCGATCCAAGTGTGTCCATGGTAGCGAAGGGGCTCATGCTGCTACTGTTAATCCTGTTATCACTGGAGTACCACCACAAACAATGTCGCTTTTGTCTCACAGTATCTTCTGTTTACATGAATCGATCAAACTTCAACCCGCAGTAATAATTTCACCGTACATTTCTTTCGCCGATATAGCTCTATCATTTGCAAAATGCTATTATTACGCAATTATTGTCAATTCACCTACAGTAACTGTCATAAGTGCCAATAAAGAATATTCTGATTGCTCTTACCGTGCTAAATTTGTGTATCATTACTTGACAAAATACCACTCTAATTATATGCTATATCTCCTGCAGTTTTTAAGGGTTTTAATCATGCACTATTCAGTACTTTTTCACCTGGCGTTCTTCCTCTCTTAAATCATCACTTCAGTTGCCCGACATCCTTGGTCTCTCTCTCTCTCTCTCTCTCTCTCTCTCTCTCTCTCTCTCTCTCTCTCATATTTCACTGCTGGCAATCGTAGTTTCATTTACAGACATTTAGATGTAATTGTTTTTTTTTTTTTTTTTCATTATTTCCGTTTTCATTCATAACTTCGAGCAGTTTTTTATACCCAGCTAGTAAATCTTCAATAATACCTCTTCTACATCTCTTTCCACCTCCTGTCTTTTCCTTCTTTCTTCTCTCATTTTTCACTGCAATGTCGTCTAACTTCTTATCCAGGATTCACCCATGCAGTTCTTCGTAATTCTTCGTAATCCACTCGGTACACCACTCGGTACATTGCCACCTTTTTGTATTATATTCTTGCTACAGGTGGACGGCTTCATTCAGTTTCACAGGTGACAGATTTTCTCGCAGTGAAGAGATAAGCACCTCTCTGATCGATTTTTTTTTTCCCCTCAGAATTTCAGCATTTCTTCCATCACGCCTAGTTAAGCACATTTCCTCTCCATCTTAGTTTATCATCATCTCTTCTTGATTTCCCTCCATTTCCTCCTCCTTCTCTTCCTCCTTCACAGTCTCTCTCTCTCTCTCTCTCTCTCTCTCTCTCTCTCTCTCTCTCTCTCTCTCTCTCTCTCTCTCTCTCTCTCTCTCTCTCTCTCTCTCTCTCTCTCTCTCTCTCTCCATATTCTTCCCAGTATTCTTTATCTTCCTCTCCTCTCTTTCTTTATTTTCGTCCTAATCATTCTTTTCCCTCCTTCCCTTATCTTCTTTCTCTATCTCCTCCTCGTCGAGCTCCTCTTCCTCCTCTTCGTCTTACTCCTCTTTCTCTTCCTCGTCTTACTCCTCTTTCTCTTCCTCGTCTTACTCCTCCTCCTCCTCCTCCTCCTCCTCGTCTTCCTCTTCCTCCTCCACCTCCTCCTCCTTTTCGATCATTATCTTTCGCAAATCATCCACCGGGACCCAAGCGAAATTGGGGTATTTTTGTTACAATTTGGGGGCTTATCCAGTACTAAAAAAATATAGATGTGGGGCAATTAGGGAGAGGCGTGAAGGCTGAGGGTAATGATGATGCGAGATGACTGGGCAGATGTGAGGATGGTCCCAAGCAAAACTCACCTCCCTCCCCTCATCTCTAGTAGATTTTCTTTCCTTTTTAATTTACTCAGTACTGCTATTCACGTTTATATTATGTTCTTGACTTAACCATCCTTCTTGCAGTACATACTTCACTATCTTTCATCGGTTGATCTCTTTGCTACACCTCCTACCCCTACCTCTCTGTCACACCTATCCATTCTCTCTCTCTCTCTCTCTCTCACACACACACACACACACACACACACACACACACATCCGTAACTACCCTCCGTCCCTCTGTTACATCTAACTTTCTTTCCTCTTTGTCGCACTTTCCTTCCTTCTCTATCACACCTCCTACCCTGGCTCTCTGCTACACATCCCCCTTATCTCACCAACTCCCTTTCCCACTATGCTAATTCTTCCTCTCACCTCTCTTTCTCTCTCCGTCTCTGACACACCTCCCCATACTCTTTTCTTCTTTCCTTCCTTCTCTGCTCTCTCCCTTTCCTCCTCTCTGCCGCAACTCCCCACCCACCTCCTCTATCTCTTGCCCCACACCTGGCCCACCTGTCCAGTCACTGGGGCGGTAATGCTGTTGACTGTGACGTGGCATGGGTGTCATAATGCGTGTAGAGTAGGGGGGGATTAACAAAAGTATGGGTGGTGAGGGTGGGCTGTTTGGTTGATATACTCTACCTTGTGGATGGAATGAATGTTATGGCAGAAGAACAACAGACAGAATGACAGACAGACAGACAGATGAAGACAGACAAATAAACAGATAGACAGATAGGCAGACACAGAGAAGTACAAACAGATATATGATATACATATACAGATATATTATATCTATTTATCCATCTATCTATCTATCTATATACATAAGGGAGAGAGAGAGAGAGAGAGAGAGAGAGAGAGAGAGACTACATTATGAAGAGTATCTCCCAAGACACTCCTTATTATCAGTCATAATGTGAACTCCTTATATAATCTGTCGTAATGCAGGGTAACACGTCATCGGGCTTCCCCCACCCCACCTTAATCAAAATGCATTATATCATGTAGCACACATCTGAATATTCATCTCTCGCACTATGCAGGTCATTACCCACAGAGCTGTTCAGTTTGGGTGGCTGTTCGGTGTTCTTGTCCTATTGGCATGTAAGTTTTCATTACACACACACACACACACACACACACACACACACACACACACACACACACACACACTTCTTTTCACTAACCATAGCCTGTGTTATATCTCTTCTCCCTCTGTTCACTTTTAATTCCTATTCATATCTCTCTCTCTCTCTCTCTCTCTCTCTCTCTCTCTCTCTCTCTCTCTCTCTCTCTCTCTCTCTTTTACCTCCCCCCCTCCACACCTTCGTCACGGCAGCAATTAGAGGTATTGTTGACGGTAAGTGACGAGTATCGAAGCTGGCTGGCGTCTTGGGGTGAGGGGGGGTGAGAGCAGGAGGGGTGGAGGAACGGGAGAGAGGGAAGAAGGGGACGGGAGGAAAGGAAGAGAGGAATGGAGAAAGAACACAGCGAAACAGGAGGAACAGAAGTGACAGGTGGAGGAAGAAAGGATTAAGGACTGGGAGGGATGTAAGAGAGAGAGACACACAGGTGGAAAAAATGGGGGAAAGGGATTAGGAATGAGGAACCACGAAGGAGAGAAACGAGAAAGGGAGAATGAAAGGATGGAGTAATGGGAGGAATGTAACAGAGAGACAGAGGAAAAAAATATGGAGGAGAGGGATTAGGAGAGGGAGGAAAGGACAAGGGAACCGGAGGTAAAGAAGAGAGATGAGGAGGAGGAGGAGGAGGAAAGGATGGAGGAATGAGAGGAAAGAGATTAAGGCGGGAAGAAAACGGAAGGAAAACGGGAGGTTATGAAGAGAAGAACATGAGAAGAGAGGATAACTGTTACAGGGCCAGTTGGCTCATGCTAGGCGGCTCCTAAAAAAGTAACTGAACTATAGAATGAGATAAGGATAGCAAAGAAGAAAAATGGAGGAAGAAAGGATAGGAGAATAGGAGGAAGGGATGAGGAGAGGAGGGGAAAAGAAGATGGAACGAGAGGTAAGGAAGCGAAAAATGGATGAAGAAGGAATAGAAGAAAAGGAGGAACTGAGTTAAGAGAGAGAGGAAAGGGAGAGGGAACGGGAGGCTAAAGAGAGAGTGAGATGAAGGAAGAAAGGATGGAGGAAATGTGAGGAAAACGATTAAGAGGGGGGAGGAAATAAAAAGGGAACGGGAGGATATGATGGGAGAGATGGAGGAGGAAGAAATTGCAGGAACGGGAGGAATGGGATGAGAGGAGGGAGGTGTGGAATGAGGCAGTAGGTAGAAAGGATTACAGAGACAGGAAGAGGTGGAGGGACGGGATGAGAGGGAAGAGGGGAACGGAAGGAAGTGAGAATTTTGAGGACTGGAAAGTAAGTGAGGGGGGGGGGAACTGGAAGAATGAAAAAGGCGAGGCATGAAAAAAAAAAAAAGGGGGGGGGGAGGAAGGTAGAGAAACACGAAGCACAGGATGGGGACGGGGCTGATGGGGAGGAACTGGGAGGGGGCGGGGAAGGAGGAGGAAGAAGAGAAGAGCGATCGAGGACAGGAGGAGTGGAAGAGAAGGACATAGAAAGTAAATGGTGGGACAGAAAGAAAGGGGGGAGGGAACGGGGGAAAAAGGGAGAGACGGGTAAAGGAAGCAGGTGTGGAGGAGCAGGAAGACTGAAAGAAAGGAACAGAGGAGCAGAGGTGGGAAGGTGGGACTGACGGACGGAAAGGCAGGAAGGCAAGGACCAATGGGAGAGATGAGGATGAGGAGGAGGAAGAGGGACAAGTGGAAGAGAGGAGAGTGAGAAGGAATTAGAATAGAGACAGGAAAGGCAGGAAATGAAAAACAGACAAGATGGATGGAAAGAAAATGAGGAAAAAGACTGGAGACAGAGAAAGACGGATGACAGAAGAGGAGAGAGAGAGAGAGAAAGAAAGAGAGAGAATGACAGACAGACAGTGACAGACAGACAGACGGAAAGACAGATAAACAGGGCCAAAAAGACATATATAGACAGATAAAATGAACACTCACAGCAGATAGCACATATTCGCCACAGCCAGCTACCTCACACCACCCCTGAGTAGGTATAGATAGCAATATTGACTGAGGCAGGGATAATGACAGGTTTGGTGGTTGCCTGGGGGACTTAATGACAGGGAGGCGGTAATTTGGGAGCCAGTGTGACGTCCTTGGCGAGGAATCTAGATGTGGAGGAAGGGGACCAGTGTGACGTCACTGGGGAAGGAATTTAGATGTGGAGGAAGGGGACGAGTGTGACGTCATTAGGGAAAGAATTTAGATGTGGAGGAAGAGGATGAGTGTGACGTCCTTGGGCGAGGAATCTAGATGTGGAGGAAGGGGACCAGTGTGACGTCACTGGAGAGGAATTTATATGTGGAGGATGGTGTGGGTTAGGTGTGGTGTGGGAGAGTATTAATTTTTTCTGAGACAGATGTCACAGACAGCTCTAATTCCCCACAAACAGCCACAGTAGAAAGTCCTAATTCCCTAGATGGACAGCACTAATTCCTTAGCGACAGCATTAATCCCCAAAGACAACACTACTTCCCACAAACATCCACAACAGACAGCCCCAGTTCCCCACAGACAGCACAAATCCCCAGACCGCCCTAACCCCAAAACAGCGCATTCCTATAGGCAGCCCTAATTCTCCACAGACAGCACATCCTTACAGAAAGCAATAATTCCATCGGAGCCCTAACCCCCACAGACAGCGCTTCCCTACAAACAGCCCTTATTTCCGATAGACAGCAGTTGCAGTTATCCCCAGACAGCTATAACACCCCCATAGACAGCGTTTCCCTAAAAAAAAAACACTATTCCTCACAGACAGCAATAATCCCCAGAAATAATCCCCAGACTGCTGTAAGACCCCTACACACGGCGCTCCCCTACAAACAGACCCCACAGACAGCACTAATTCGCCGCCGACACACAGCTCACACCACCTACACGTAGGCTAGGAATAGACTGCAATATCGACTAAGTGCCGGGCAATAAGAGGCGTGGAAGTTGAAGAAGAGACTGAATGGTCATAAGGGATAAATTGGGGGCCAGTGTAACGTCATTAGGCGAAAGCATGGGTGTAGAACTGATGTGGATCTGATGTGGAATGGTTGGCTGGATGTAGGTGAATTTAGATGGATGAGTTTGGTGTAGGTAAAATCTGTTGGTATGGAGAAGCTTGGGTTTGCATGGGTGTGGGTGGGCTTGTGTGTAGATGAGTGTGGATGTGGGTGAGAATGAGCCTGAGTGAGTATGGGTGTGGGTATGACTCCGAGTACAGATAGCAGTACTGACCAAGCCAGCGGTAATGACAGGACTGATAACTGACTGAGAGACTGAATAGTTTTGGTGTGGTAAACTGGAGACCACTGTGAGTCACTAAGGGTAAGTTTTGACGTGGATGAGTATGGGTGTGGGTGTACTTAGATATATATATGGGTGTGAGTGAGTTTGGGTGTGGGTTAGCTCGTGCAAAGGTGAGGGTAAGCTCTTGTTAGAGTAAGGGATTGAATGTACCTGGGTGTGGGTAAGTGTGAATGTGGGTAGGTTTGAACATCTGTGAGAATGGGTATAAAAAACTCTTGCATGAGTTTCACTAAGTAAGCCTAGGTATGAGTGTGACTGGATACTTATGTGTGACCAGGGTGGCACATTTCCCGTCTGTATTACGGTTCAGCTCCACCACCCTCAGCCAGGCAGCCCTAGTGGGACAGGCTAACGCTAGGCTAGGTTAGGTTAGGTTAGGTTAGGTAAGAGGAAATTGTGCCTGGGAAATTCATTGAGCATATTTCCGTGAAAAACCTATAGTTAGTTTTGAAACGACGGGACGAGCGTCTTTCCTTGCTGACGTTCCCGGTGATGGTGCTAAACCACAGAAGGGGAGTACGCAACAGGGTGAAGTGAATATCGGTATGAGTGTGGATGAAACTAGGTGAGGATGGGCTTGGATGTTGTAGGTACAGATGCGTTTGGGTGAAACTGATGCGAATGAAGCTGGATGTGAATTTGAATAAGCTAGCGTGTGGGTGGGACTAGGTGGAAATTAGAGAAAAAGAACCGATAAGAGGGAGATATAAAGAGACAGTTATATGAGTGATTAATATGAGAACATGTGAGAGAAGAAGGAAAAAATGAGATGTGATGCAGGGATAATGAAAAGAGAATGACTATGACAGTTATAAACCTAGGAAGCACTCAGAGAACGCATGCCTCCGCCAATGCCATTAAAAAGGATCCGGATCCGGATCCGTGGAGTTATGATCCGGATCCGGATCTGCCCCAAATTTAAACAACTCTTACTTGGCCCATGGCCCACCCATCCCCAAAATTTCACTGGAATTTATTGAGAACTTTTGGTGATATTGTGCGAGATACTCTGCATCCGGATCCGCCCCCGAATGTAATCACTTCTTCTTGGCTCATGGCCCACCCTTCCACAAAATTTCATTGAAATTCATTGAGAACTTTTTGAGATATCATCTGGACAGACAGACAGACAGACAGACATAGGTAAATACATAACCTCCTCCAACTTCGTTGACGCAGGTAATGAAGATGTTTGGGAGATGTAAGTGGGGAGAAGGAGGTATGAGAAGGGTGAGGAAGGCGAGGTATGGAAGGGGCGAGGGAGGTATGGGAGAGGTGAGGGAGGTATGGGAAGGGTGAGGGAGATGTGAGAGGGATGAGAAGAGTGTTACGATTCTCACCTTAGCTGCCGGTCACGGGGGGGTCGTTAGTCCCCCCTCCAACCCCTAACATTTGGCTCTTCCATGGTCGTCCTCCATATCCTTTTCTCCATACACTTTTTCCCCTCTTTAACTGACTGTCGTTGTCGCTTTCTGAAGACTCATCCTTTTTATATTTCTTCGTATCCATACACTCTTCTCTCTTTAACTGATTCCCCTGCTCCATATCACCCTTCTAAAAACTCTCCCCTCCTTAGACTTTTCTTTTTTTCTCTCGTACTATATCTGTACTCCTTTCTTATTTTTGAAACCTCTCACTCCTATTTAACACCCTTGATTCAGATGAAGAATTATACTGGTTTATTATCACTATTCTCCACGTGGCTTTACTCCATCCTCGCTTTATTACCACCTTATAGACCAACTCCTTGGTTATTTCCTCTTATACAACACTCCCTGACTAGTCTTCTTCCTTTCAAAACCTCTCAGTTCTATTTAACCCTGTAAATATGATGACGTATTATAATAATTTATCCCCAGACAACCTTTCTGATACGAGAGGTGTTGCCTAAGTTAAACAAAGTTGTCTGGAGGTAGTAAAAATAAAACGACATCGGACTGAAGGGATTAGGCTAATTTCCTTTCTAAGAAATATTTATTCTCTCTCTCTCTCTCTCTCTCTCTCTCTCTCTCTCTCTCTCTTTAAATTTCATATCCCATAGTCCTACCTCCCCCAGTTCTCCCATCTCCCCTTCTCCGCATATACGCCCTCAGCTTGAGAAAAAGCGCATTTATTTGGAAATGGACAGCAGTTTTAGCTCTCCCAAGGGGGTCTTTTTAAAGTTGTCTCCTTCCCCAACACGCGTTATGTAATTATTCTATCACATTATTCTTAGAAGGAGGCCGTTACTGTTGTTTAAGGTTACTGCCATTTTATCACTGTTTATCACTCTTTGCGTTCTTGTACCGAAAAGAAAAACAGCAAGCAATGGAACACAAGACACGACCCACCGATATCACCATGCAAGTACCGAAACCAAGGCACGCAATCTTGGATGTTAAGGAAGTTCCCTAACATCTCTTCCTAAACGATTTATTTTGCTTATTTCTCCTTATTATCTTCTGTGTCATTTGTCACTCTAATACCACCATAATCAGTATAAGCAACACACAGATTTATATTAACCAGCCGTATCTAAATATAAATCGCTAAGGAGGAGGCGCTAGGGAGCTTCCTTAACCGACGAGAATACGGACCCAAATCTCTCACTATACCCTTGATAAAGTAAAACATTCTCCTAATCAATACACATAGACATAACCAACTCGCTCACCTTCCTCTCGATAGAATAAAAATGTCTTTCTCAAATGCACACATCAAATATTAACGACCAAGAAAATACACATATATAAGAGAAAGCATGAAATATACGTTAACAAAAGAAAACAGGATAAAAAAAAAAAACACGCAACAGTGTAGAATATGTCTGGCAAAACGCGAGGTGTTCAGGGAGGAGCTAATGATCGCTCAGGGAATACAGGGGGCTATGGGCGACTCAACTGTCCTCGTACTACAATGATGCGCCACCATTCTTATAACCTTATGTGCTGTTTATATTTTCCTGATGGCTTTTCCGTCAACGACTTCGTAATGGTTTTCTTGCACAAACATTTTCCCTCACATGTATTCACTGTAAGTCACTAGCTGCTTCTCTGAAAGCAGGAACTTCACATTCATTGAAACATATACAGTATATTTTCTATTTCATGGACCTACTTGTCTCTTCATCACTGCATCATCACTTGCTTACTCACTGTGTCGAATATTCATGGTAGGCCACAGATTTCATACTACTAAGAGCTATAGCTGTAGCAGGGACTGCCAAATACCGCTGTGGTTATTTAAGTTATCGCATTATCCTTGCATTTATTGTATTTTCCCCTAGGGAGAGGGGAGAAACAACACTACCCATGTACTTCTACGTGTCTTAAAAGGTGACTAAAATGAACGGGAGGGAGCTAGGGGGGCAAAGATCCCCAGTATCCTTGTTTTGACGAATAGGCTCACGGAGATGTGGCACCACTTGATATATAGTGCAAGCAATCGCGCAGTGTCTTTGACAGGGGAGGAGCGAGACCAAAACCGGGTCTCCCTTCGTCTGTTCTTTGTCTTAATACAGATACTGTAAACATGCCAGGTTTGAAGTCTCTCCATCACATATCAACATGCGACGATGAAAATGATAGTGGTACATAAACCTGATGAGTCAAAGTGATTGACCCAAGAGTTTCCTTACAAGATTAGTAAGAATCGTCATAACACGAATACAATGGGGTGTCTCTCTCAGTGATTAACAGGCTTTCTGACTAAAATTCTCTGCACCTGATATCTAGTGGGAGAATCAGGAACTACTACGCACATTAGGTGGGGAGAGATCTCGTAAGGGGCCACTAAGAGCAAGACGACATTACATTAGCCAGAGAGGGGGACACTGCTGAGAGAGACACCACATTAGAGAGAGAGAACAGAGGCCCTATTCATAAAACTTCTTGAGCTTTAACTGCGTATAAGACGGTCTGTTTTTGATTTTGTTTTAACACCGTGAATCTGATAAACACTTCAAAATCAAACTAGAGTGAATAATAACGTGAAATCCGACAAAGACACAGTTACTTCATGCAACAATGCACTGAAAGGGAGAACTTTTTATCGTAATAACTGGCTAAGATCTTTTATGAATACCGGCCACAAGTGATAAGAGAAAGGCTGTACATTACCATCACGCCGTCGCCATCTACACGCTCACCTGAAGAGAAAAAAGTACAACGAGTTATTTATAGCAGTCATTATATATACTTCATGAAATTTTCCATAACACATCTTCTAACTAGCATCGCACTCTAGGGGTAATCTCTTCCTACAATGCTTAATATGGAAAGATGGTAATTTTATGTCTGGTTAAAGTAAATAAAGCATAGTTACTTTTATCGTCTGTCATCACACTGGGACGTCTTCTGGTTGGTTTAAGCTTCTGGATCCAGCGACGCATTTTACTGATGTATACTTGCTTCCTTCAAAAGATTCTGTTCAAACTGGGAGAGACTTTTCATACTTGAGAGGTTAAAAATACCCTTCTTTTACCCTACCAGTACAGTACTTCCCTCCTAAGCTGAATAATATAATCAGGAATGACACAGAATATAATGGAAAGTACGCCACCAGATTAAAAGAGTTAAGAGGCACGGGCATCTCTGCCTTGGCGATTCATTTTGCGTATTACACCACCGTCATAAGTGTTATTTATATATTTCTAGTGTGGACATAGTCTGAATGATGACGCACAAGAAAATATTAATTTACAGTACTATATTTAAGTAGCAAATAACTGGAAGACGCGGTAGGGAGCCTGCAATGCCCACGAGAATTCAGCCCCATATAAATACTTTCACCATTACATCATGTCAGCCCAGAACAGTTCAAGGCAGAAGCAACATAAGAGTATGTCATCGGACTCATGCACATAACTGACTTGTCTCCAGTAAAATGATATACAGTTTGCAGATTATGATAAAGTAAACACAGATTCCCAAAAGAGACGGAAACAGACATCATATCCTAACAAAAAAAAAATTTGCCACGCGTGAACAACTAAAAAAAGAAAAAATAAAGGTGTAGAGTGACAAAAAGTCATAGGAATGCCATGAAATAATACGTTCAGCATTATGTTGAAAAGTGGGATGAGAATATGATAGACAACAGCTTACATGGGAAGGCACAGAGAGAAGAGAAGTGAGAGAGAGAGAGAGAGAGAGAGAGAGAGAGAGAGAGAGAGAGAGAGACAGACAGACAGACAGACAGACAGACAGAGACAGAGACAGACAGACAGACAGACAGACAGAGACAGAGACAGACAGACATACAGACAGAGAAAGAGAGGAGCAAAATATACTCGGGCGAAAGACTGGAGACAAAATAATATCGAGAAAAATAAAAGAGGGAGAGCATTATGGGGAGAAAGAGGGGGAAAAGTGGACAGAGGAGAGGTAAGGTAGGTATGTAGGAAGTGTTGTGGGGGCGGGTTGTGCGGCTGACCGATAATTGCCTTTTAGCAGATTGCCTTACACCGCCTAATGGCCAGTTAGAGCCCACGAGGACCACTGGGAGGACAAAGCAGGAGGAGGAGGACGTGAGGAAGTGAGGACGTGAGGCGAGAGAAAAATGTTGACAGAGAAAGGAAGCAAGTGAGGACGAGGCGAGTAAAAATACTGAAAGAGAAAGGAACGAAGTGAGGATGAGCCGAGAGAAAAATGCTGAGACAGGAAGGAGGAGAGGATGAGGCGAGAGAAAAGTAGAGAAAGAGGAAGGAAGTGAGGACGAGGCGAGAAAATGATGAAAGAGAGAGGAAGTGAGGATAAGGCAAGAGGGAATGTGGATGAAGGACAAATGCGAAGACGCAAGGCAGTGAAGATGGGATTAGAGAAATGTGAGGAAGTGAGGACGTGGGAAGAGAGAAATGAAAATGAAAAAAAAAAAAAATGGACCAACATGAGATAAAAGTGAAAAATAAATAAATAAATAAACACTGCAAGAGGAGTAGGGAGAACATTAGGAAGTGACGACAAAGGGTGAAATAAATAAGGATGAAAGAGAAATGAAAGAACGTGAGAAAATGAGGACGAGGGGCGAGAGAAAAACGAAGAAAGAGACACGGGTGGACGTGAGGAAGAGAGCAAAAGGGCAGAGAAAAATGAAGAAAGAGAAATGGTAGGACATGAAAATGAGAAGACAAAAGGAGAGAAATGAGGATGAAAGGAAAACGAGTGGACCTAACAAACTGAAGACAAAAGGAAAGAAAAATAAGGATGAAAGAGAAATGGAAGGAGTTAGGAAGCGAGGACGATGGGAGAGAGAAATGGGGATGAAAGAGAAATCGGAGGAAGCGATGAAAATGGGAGAGAGAAAAGAGGACGAAACAGAAATTAGCGGACGTGATGAAGCAGGGACGGGGAAAGAGAGAAATGGGGAAACACAAATGAGGGGACGTGAGGAAGTAGGGATGGAGGGACAGAGAAATGAGGAAACACTGGGAGGATCAGAAGGTACAGAGGCGAGAGGAGGAGGAAAAGGAAATTCAGACGAGGGGAGAAAAAAATAAAATAGGCTAAAAGTGAAATGAACCAAAATGTCGCAAAGGTTAACAAAGACTGAAAAAGGCCTGAGGAAAGCGAAAAAAAAGAGGAATTGAAAGAGAAGAAAGACAGAAGGAAATGGGGACAAAGAGGCAGAAATAAGGCAGCAAGAGAAAGGAGCTTGGCGCTATAACAGTGAGACATATGACCGAAATAAGAGTAAGTAAGGGACGAAAAGAAACAATTAAAAAAGAACTGGGATTGGACAGAAAGAAAGGAAAACGTGAGGAAGTGAGGTTAAAAGGGAAGAGATGTGAATGTGTGTGTGTGTGTGTGTGTGTGTGTGTGTGTGTGTGTGTGTGTGTGTGTGTGTGTGTGTGTGTGTGTGTGTGTGTGTGTGTGTGTGTGTGTGACAGACAGACAGACAGAGGCGGAGGAGGCAGACCTTGGGAAGTGAGAATAAGGGAAGGGAATAAGAAGGTACGAAAAACTAGTTAGAACAAGAAAACGTAAAAAAGAAAAAAAAAGGAAAAGGAAAAGGAAAAGGAAATTCGGACGCTGAAGTAAAAAAAAAAAATAAAATCATCAAAAGCGTAAACTGAGGAAAAGGAAAAATGAATTAGTATACACATCTGACTGACGTAAACAGATAAAAGGTGACATGACAGACGGAGAAGAAATGGAGAACGTGTGAAAAGGGAGGGTAGAATCAGGGACGTAAGAAAAGGGAAAGACAAAAAATAAGAAAAAAAATAAAGTAAGAAAAACTGATGTGAGAGAACAAGAAGGGGAATCAATAAAACGGAAAAGAAAAAAAAGAAGTGTGAGAGAAAGGAAGGACTAGGCGAGAGGAAGGAACTAACAGGAAAGGAGGGGAAGAAAAGTGTGAATACTAGAGAAAGGGGCGAGGAAGCGATAAGGGTAAGAAAACAGAAGGCCGAGTTAAGAATGAAGAGGAAATATAACAGTAGTGCAAACTGAGAAAAAATGAGAGAGAGAGAGAGAGAGAGAGAGAATGACGAGGAGGACTGGGAAGATAATAGTGAAGGCCAGCTGTTGATACTCCAGATGGTATGGGTCTTTGTGGTCTCATCTCGGTCTCCACCCCCCCCTCCCTTCTCTCTCTCTCTCTCTCTCTCCCGTCTGTAAATATCTCTCTGCCTTTCAGTTTCAGCTCCTTCAGTCACTCGCTATCTTTTATGAAGCTGAATTATTCTAAGTTTCTCTGTCCCTCTAATTTTGTCTAAGTTTTAAAAAGATTCACTTAAATTTTCCTTTGCCCAAATTACGAGCAATTTTCATTACAATATCAGTATATATCTCACCTCAGATTTTTAACATATCAAAAATTGTAGGATAAACTATGGGGGACAAAAATGCTGTATAATATTTCGTATGGAATAAGTCGTCGCGGGTAATAAGTATTTAGTGAAAACGAGTATTTCTCCTTAAATGTGTCCCTTGATGTGTAGGGACTAGAATGTGGAGTGAGAAATGTGTGTGTGTGTGTGTGTGTGTGTGTGTGTGTGTGTGTGTGTGTGTGTGTGTGTGTGTGTGTGTGTGTGTGTGTGTGTGTGTGTGTGTGTGTGTGTGTGTGTGTGTGTGTGTGTGTGTGTGTAGAGAGAGAGAGAGAGAGAGAGAGAGAGAGAGAGAGAGAGAGAGAGAGAGAGAGAGGTGGGGGAGAAGGCTAGGGACGGGAAGGCAGTAACGAAGAGGAGGAGAATAAGGTGAGGGTGAATGGACGGGAGGTATAGGAGGGAGGAGCTAAGAGATGGAGGGTGAAATAAAGGACAGAGAAGAGGGGAAGGGAAGAGAGCAGGGGAAGTAGAGGGGGGGAGGGGAAGACAGGAGGGGAAGTAGAGGGGAGGACAGTCAAGGGAGGAAAGGAGGGGCAATGAATGGAATGGAGGGTAAATCAGGAAGATGGATAGGGAGAAGGGGAAACAGGGGGCTATAAAGAGGGGGAAAGGCATGAGAGAATGGGAAGTGGGGAAGAAGAGGGCAAGTAAGGAGAGAGGGGTTAGACGAAGGAGGCACGAAGGAGGTATAGCATTAATGTATCTCGACTACACGTGAGTCCTTAAGGCAATGAATTTTGCTAGGCTAAATCCTCTCCTAGAATACAACACAGAACCATCGAACTTACATACAGGTCCCTAATTGTACTGCCAGGTAAACATGGAAAAGGGGAAAACAGACTGGAGGGGAGCTGCCAAGAGGAGGTGAGGTAGTGGTAGACAGGAGGGGTAGTGAGAGGGACTACTGATACCATGGGGGAGTAGCAGAAGCAATGAATATAGTAAAGGGAAATAATAATGATCAATCCCTTTACTGTGATACATCTTCTGTTAGCTGAATAAAATCGACTAGAAATGGTTAAAACAGTAAAGGCGTCATCGTAGTGAAGGGAATATATTGAATTGGGGTCGTTTTCATGTCTGTCAACAATCTCCTACTCACTTCATAGTCTGGAAGTTCATGCCTACATTACGTACTTCCTCACATATTCCATCACACACACACACACACACACACACACACACACACACACACAATCCCAGCTTACTTGGTGTTTACATGGCCTTTGGGGGAGCAGGGGTCTGATGGTGAGTTGTCAGGGAGGGTCTTTTTCAAATCCTATGCAAATGTAATACACAGTGTAGATACCAAACCTCCGCTGAACATTCCATTAACTGACAAACTCTATTTTGGTTTTAAATTATATATTATTCAAGTAACTCTTTTCTATTTGCGCTTAATGTTTTGGTAAAATTAAACTCCATCGGTACAATGGCATTTCTTAACTATTATATCTTACACATCCAAACGATTTTATTCAGCAAAGTGGTGACTCCTCCAAATGACAGTGCCCATCAAGCTCCTCAGTATTATATCCTTTAATTATCTTGTTTTATTATCTCCAGAGTATTTTATTCAGGTTAGTAGAAAACCCTTGTAGTTAATGAGTTAGATGCATGTTCTATGAATTTTCATGGTTCTGTTTGCACGCCACTGCTGTTAAACTTAAAAAAAAAAAGAATAATGGTATACTGAAAATTAAAACAAAACTGAGAAGAATGGTACATCGCCGTCACAATCCCCTGAAGTGCGCATGAAAACAACACAATACGCATCCGGTCAGTGTTTCAACATTTCAGTCTCTATTTTAGTTGTATCAGCCTTCTGTAAACACGACCCGGAAGAGCTTTATGCTGTCCAATGTACACCTGACAGTTAATTTAGTTTCTCAATTAACACTTTCTCTTTAAAATGCAGGGAATTACTGGTACTGAAACCTACAGCAGACGCCTTTTTCCTTTTTATTATCATTTTTTTTTTTTTTCAGTTGAGAGATATCCCTGCAGTCAAAGAATTTAAAGTCCCTACATAATAGCACATCCCAGTCAGGAGTCCTTAAAATGTCCACCAAAATACATAACACCCAGAGGTATTAACATTCCAGTCTCTATTTCAGCTGTTTTAATCTTCTGTAAACACAACCCCCGAAGAAATCCATCCATTTTAAGTTCGACACTAGGCTGAGTCTCTCGATGGACACTCTTTCATTAGAATATGGATGTACAAGGTAATTCCACAGAAACCTACTGCAGACAACATGAAATTAACTTCTTTCAACTGAGAGGAATTCCAACAGGTCTTTCACTTTAATTTTGTGAAGACTTATGTCCTTTCATAATATTTCATGTAACTTAGTGGAACAAAAAGGTATTACTACGGCTGTGCATCCTTTCCACAGGACTTGTAATTTGCATCGTATTCTAGAGTTAATCTGTCGTTGCAACCCAGCAATGAAGACAGAGAAATTACAGCTTTACGCCAAGTTAAGTACTGTAGTAAAAGGTTGGAAACTGAGACGATACTTGAAAAAAGCAAAAAGTCACATCCTACAGCATGCATGCGTCCAGGGAAATACCACAGTTAGCCGGTTCAAGCAAAAACATTCCAGGGCCTTATTTCAGCTGTTTTAGCCTTCAGTAAACAAGGGTACCCGGGAAAGAGCTTTATGCCGTCCAATGTAAATCCCACGCACGCCGGGCTGAGTCACATGTAAATCTCGCCCCGGCACGGCTGTAGTTGGAAGGTTTAAATGTATCCCGGCGGTAAATGTTGGGGTGCGTCTCTTTAATAACTTCTGCCATCAGTTTCACGCCCCAGGAACATTTGCATAAACAAGCGGCAGTCTCTTTCCAGCCCCAGGGTTTTTCATTTTCATTCTGTGTTTCTAGTTTTAAGTCTTTTATTCCCTTAGTTGCCCTTTTTATTTAACTGTTTTAAGATTCTATTCCCTCGATTGTCATTATATTTACTATCCTGTATCTTATTCAGGTTTTTCATTTTCATTCCTTTTTTATAATTCTCTCGACTGCCTTTATTCACTCTGCTATACCTTGTTTTTCATTTTCAATCCGTTTTCATTTACTTTTTAATCTTTTGTTCCCTCGATTGTCTTACTCAATCCATATAGCTTGTTCACTGTTCAGCGTCCACGTTTTTCAATTTCACTCCGTTTTTATTTGGCTTTTAATATTTTATTCCCTTGAGTGCCTTGTATTCACTTCTCTATATTTGGTTCTTTGTTTAAAGTTCATTTTTCTATTTTCACTTTTCTCAATCTGCTTTTAATTTCAGTTTTATTCCGTTTCATTTTTTAATACTATATTCCTTAACCTGCATTCTGTTCACACTCCTACATCTGTGTTTTCATTGTCATTTACTTGTTTTATCTAATACCCAATTCCCTACATTATCCGGTTCTTTGTAGTCATTTCTTTGAGTTTACGATTTTATTTTATTTATTATTCACTCCATTCAGTGTTGACCTTTTATTCTTTTATTCCCATTCTTGCATGTCATTCAGTTACCTATATCCGGTTCTTTGGTCTCACTTCATTTCATGTTTTGTATATCATTTATTCCTTTTCATCTTTTTCTTATTCCATATGTACTCTAAGCTAGAATTTTGCTCACCCTTGTGGAATGGATGTGGAGAGGTTGCACTAAAACAACTAGACAAAATCCAGAACAAAAGCTGTTGGAATTACAGTATTAATAACCATGCTATTACAAATAAACAACCTCCCCTACAGGGAAGAAAGAATGTTGCCCCCTTTGCATTATTTTACAGATACTTTTCTGGCAAATGTTCACATAAGTTGCGTCCATTGTGCCACCTCTCTATGCCTTCCCTCGCGCTACACGGGCATCTGGTAGCGCTCATGACTGGAATGTCACACAGCCATATTGCAGAACTTCTGCCTATCAGAATTCTTTTCTTCCCCGAACTGCATCTCTCTGGAACTCGATTCCCAGGAGTTGTTTCCCCCCAAAACTTCAACCCACAGCTGTTCATGTCCAATTGTTACAAATTTTTTACGAATGGGGGAAGCCAGTAATCTGGTGTATGGATTGTCTTTTTTTTTTTAATTCATTTGTTTTTCCTTCCACTGTTCTGTTTTATATATGTATATATATATATATATATATATATATATATATATATATATATATATATATATATATTCCCCGCGCTGGAAAACCTGCTTTCATAAGGATGACATGTATCGCTTGAGAGTGACATTTTACGAGTCGGTATTGTTATTATATGCACATCAAGATAATAACAGATTACTTGTCTTGGGACTTTACAAACTACAGTGATCATTTCGGCTATCACAGTACCCCTGCTGCTCAATACTTGTTACATCGGCTGCACACGTATCTTGGAACACAGCATATTTCTCTCGGATTTATTTATGAACGCTTTTCTTGACTTACCTTCACTTTGTGACAGAAATGTCAGTTATCTATAATCACTCCCCTCCCACTTTTTGTGTGCGTGGGGGGGGGGTGCGCGCGCGCTCGCCTCCGCATGTGTGCATGTGTATCAAACCACCAATCAGTCAAATTATACATCTGTCTACTGCATCATCCACCTACTTTAACCAACAAATCCTCAAATACACACTTTCCCAGCTTGTCTCTATTCATCCACCCTTCTACCTCCCTCCTTCTCCGCCTCACCTGCCAGGGCCCCTCCCCCTCACCTGTGCTAACAAATTATTAGCTATAAAGTAGGTAGTGAGTCGAGTGAGCCAGTATGCCACCAGATCCTCGCGCAAGGCTACATATGTGTTTGCTTATGTCAGGTATCTCACAGCAGAGTCGTTTCCATAAATTCCTCACACTGAATTTCCCAGGTATATGCTATGTAAGTCTGTGATGACCCCCCCCCACCCCCTCCATCTCTGGAAGGGAAAAAGGGTCGGGGTGATGATGATGAAGATGATGATAATGATGATTCTCCTACTTTCTCCTGCTACCACCAGACTATCGCAAAGTAGAAGTGATCCTACTGATCGAAGAACATGGCAGTTCCTTCTCCTCCCCTTTTTTTTCTAACATATCTCTATACTTCTCCCCCCTTCTTTTTTTCTAACTTATCTCCATACTTTCATTTCAATTTATGCGTATTAGGTCAACTTTTCTTCAACACTATTACTGGGTTACTATACATACAAGGGCAATTACTTTTGAAGGAGATAAAATGCCATATTCTAATTAGCTTGGGAACCTTTCAAACACGTCTTCACTGCCAGCTTATATTCGGTTAGTGACAAGTAGATATCCTCCTGTTCCGGAATACTGGTCTAAGCAAATTACAGCCAAACTAATAAGCTATACACAACATACTGTATAGGAGAATCCAAATGTAATCTAAGCAAAATAATTAAGAGGGGTTTAGCTCACATGCATTTAGTCCCAGGTAAAGTATGGGATGAATAGAGGAACCATATCAAGGGAGACTGAGGGACATGAAGGGGAGAAGAAAGATGAGGTCAAAATCACGAGAGGTGAAGGGGTAAAGGGAAATGAGGTGAGGTAAAGGTTATAGAGAAGATGAAGAAAATGAGAAAGGGAATGGTAAGGAGGGTGAAGTAAAGATAGGGTTAGAACAGATGAAGTGGAATGGAATGGGAAGGGGTAAAAGAAGGAAGGTATTGAGAGGGTTACAAGACATGAAAGGGAATGGATGAGGGAGGGGTAAGAGGCGTGAGATATGGAGAGTTAGAAGAGATGAAGGGGAAAGGGAGAGGGAAGAGTAAGAGGCGTGAGATATGGAGAGTTAGAAGAGATGAAGGGAAATAGGAGAGGGAGGGGGCAAGAGGCGTGAGATATGGAGAGTTAGAAGAGATGAAGGAAAATAGGAGAGAGAGGGGGTAAGAGGTGTGCCCCCCTAAATACGATATATCACTTATAACCTCGGGGGGGGGGGTTAAGGGGTAGTACGATGAATTACAGAAAACACCATCGTAAAAAGAAAGTTAATGCAGACTGTTTTTAACCCTTGCACTCCGAATGGCGTTCCCTAAACTGAAAAATATCTTCTAGAGGTAATAGTAATAGCAATAGCAATAGCAATAGTAATAGTAATAATAATAATAATAATAATAATAATAATAATAATATTATTATTATTATTATTATTATTATTGTTGTTGTTGTCGTCGTATTAATAATAATTATTACTATTAATCGGACTCAAGGAGCTTATAGGTATTGTTTCTACCTCCTTCATGGCGAAAGATTTCCCTTAACTGATTTAATATATAAGATGACTAGCAGAAATGATGAAAATAAGACTTCACCACTCTAAATGACTCAGAGGGGTAGGCAGGTATATGGAAAAATTGGTGAAAATGAAGAATGCAGAGACCCAGTGGCGGCAAGTAAGTTGTGATGAAGGAAGACAGAAAAAAAAGCGAGGGATCTGACAGAAAAAAACACATGATGAGAGAAGAGACAAAAGGAAATCTCGTAGTTAGGGAGAGACATGAAAGCCTTAGGGAGATAACCTGACAAGGAGACTGAAGAAGAGAGACTGGTGAATTTACCTCAAGGTAGAATCACATGAATAGTTATCGGAAAGCACAACCGCACACCGGCACATCCACTCACCAACCCATACCCATTCCCACACCCACACGCCTTCCCGTCCCCCCACACAAAAAACCGCAAGCACATAAACTACACGAATGAATAATAACCATGGAAACATTAAAAAAAAAAAAAATTAATTAACACTCACATACAACAGTGTACATTCATACCTACTGTATATACAAATTAGGGACAGTCATGGAACTATTGGCTAATATACACAAAACACACACACACACACACACACACACATGCTCACACAATATATACAAATACATATCCACATTTACAAACACCCAAACATCTATACAAGCTCATTTCTGTTTACTAATTCTTATCTGCATAGGCCTACGTGTCTGACAGGAAGAAGGAACACTTTTAAGAGGTAAATATAGGAACAAATGGGGGAGGGGTAAAATAAAAGAGCTAGGGTGGCATGAGTCAATGGAGGAGGGAGGCAAAGGAGGGGAAATGGTACACGAGAGGGTGAGGTAAGAGAAAAGAGGGAGAGGTATGCTGGAAAGACAGTAAAAGAAGTAAGAGGATTGAAAAATGAGAGAGAGAGAGAGAGAGAGAGAGAGAGAGAGAGAGAGAGAGAGAGAGAGAGAGAGAGAGAGAGAGAGAGAGAGAGAGAGAGAGAGAGAGAGAGAGAGACGTGGGGGGATAGAAAGGAAGGACAAAGTGAGACAGGGAGGGAGTTGGAGACATGAGGGAAGCAACAGGGGAGAGAGGGAGGGAGGCAAAGGGGGAGAGAGAGAGAGAGAGAGAGAGAGAGAGAGAGAGAGAGAGGGTACCTAAATCAGGGCAGAACAAATGGTCTAGTTGTCCTTCGCTAATGATAGTTATAAATTGTCACCTCCCGCTGTCCACGCTGCCTCCCCTCTCTCTCCCCTCGATGGTTCTCCCCTCTGCTCTCTCTCTCCCTCTCTCTCTCTCTCTCTCTCTCTCTCTCTCTCATGCTTGTTCTGTCCTATTCCCTGGCTTCTCTTCTCTCCCTTCATTGTTTTCTAACTTCTCCTTTTCCCTCTCACCCTTACCCGTTATTTTACTCTCCTCTCTCTCCTTACTTTTCTCTCTCCTTCTCTCTCTCTCTCTCTCTCTCCCCTCGCTCTCTTTTCTCTGGCTCTATCCCCGTCCTCTTACTCGTTCCCTTGCTTCATCTTCCTTACTATTCCCTCCACATATGGTCCTCTGTCTTCTCATTCTCATCTTATTTTGTCCTCCCAGTGTCCCCCTCATTCTCTTTTTACTTCTCTTTGCTCCTCAGCCTTTCACTATTTCTCTCTCTCTCTCTCTCTCTCTCTCACACACACACACACACACACACACACACACATTCACTCTTTTATTCTCCCTCTTCTCATACTTTTCCCCTCGTTAGCCTAGTCTCTTCTTTTTAAATGTATTCCCTCTCTCTCTCTCTCTCTCTCTCTCTCTCTCTCTCTCTCTCTCTCTCTCTCTCTCTCTCTCTCATTCAAACACCCAGTCGAAGATCTTCATATTCTAATGTCTCGTCTCTTCCTCACCCTTATCAATCTCCCTCCCATTACCTCTTTCACTACTCTTTCCTCTATCACTGTCGTCTTTCCCTACTTCATTCCCTATATGTCCTCCCTCTCATCGTGTCCTCTCCCTTCTTACTCTCCCCTCTTCACCCACTCTCACTCACGCCCCATTCTACGTCTCGCAATTACTCCCCAGCCATATCTTTGAACGACCCAACCCGGCAGCACTGTGTGTGTGTGTGTGTGTGTGTGTGTGTGTGTGTGTGTGTGTGTGTGTGTGTGTTCAGGCTTCCCATTCAATATTCCGAAAGTTTATGTCATTGCCATTACACACGCCCAGCTTCATATCACGTTAAAACACCTGAATTACATTATGCATTGAGTCAGTTAGGAGGAGATGGATATAACACCATAAGAGCCAGTACCGTACTATAATACATTCCTTCGAGGTGTAAGAGCCCAAGAACACATAAGGAAATGTGACCAGCCTACTCCCCCCTGTGATATTACATAACTGAAAGGGTTCTCTCACTTTCTGGAGAACAAGCCCACGCCTAATTTAATAAAACAACGCCAGATTGGTTTAGATCCAGTCGACTGTCAGAGGTCGAGTCTGGTATAGGTAAGAAAATGCTAGATTACGGACAGCCAGGTGAGTGAGCATAATGGCTTGCACACTTGGACCAAATAAAGCTTTATGAATGTATTAAATAAGGTTAGGCTGGGATATTGTAAATTAGGATAAGTAAGAGTATATTCAAAGAAGTGAGAGCAGATTAAGTTAAGTTAAGCAGGAGTACATTAGGAAAGATTAGGGTAGGTCGGATTATATCGAGTAAGAGTAGGTTAGAACAGGTGAGGTGGGTCAGAATACTTCAGGTTAAATTAAAGAGGAGTCAAATATAAAACTATGATGGGCCATTAGAAACTGGGTTAGTGGAGTTAAGAGTTGATCAAATGTTAGGCTAGGTTAGATGACATAACGGTAGGTACTGCTAGATGAAGTGGATTAGATAAAGTTAGGTTACAACATGGTAGATTAGTTGTAGTTAGAAGAGCTTAGAGGAGGTTAAAGGTAAGGGCAGACTAGATAAGGCCAAACAATGTCCTGTATGCGCGTTTCTAATACACTTAACACTTATTCACATTGTAGATTCAATTACGTCCCTCCTCCATGGCTCATATTCTATTTTCTTTTATAATGTCTTATTATTACTGCTGCTGCAAATAGTCTCTCTCTCTCTCTCTCTCTCTCTCTCTCTCTCTCTCTCTCTCTCTCTCTCTCTCTCTCTCTCTCTCTCTCATTGGTCTTTCAATAAACGACAGACATACACCTTCTCTCCTTTCATTCTCGCTTTAAACCATTTCAACCTCGCCCATCTCTTTCCATATATGCTTCCCTCATCCTTTTCCACATTTTCATTTAACCCTATAATATCTCTTCCCTGCTCTCACTTGTTCCTCCTCCCCCTCTTTATTCCTCTACATCTCCCCTCTTAACGTCCCATCGTTATTTTCACCTTCCCTTCTTATCCCCTCATCTGGTTCTCTCTCCCCTTCTCCTATTCGAGTCCCTATACCATTACATTCATTCGTGTGTGTGTGTGTGTGTGTGTGTGTGTGTGTGTGTGTGTGTGTGTGTGTGTGTGTGTGTGTGTGTGTGTGTGTGTGTGTGTGTGTGTTCATATATATATACTGTATATCTGTTTCATTCCTCATTTTTCTTTGCTTCATCTGCTATCTCACGCCATCTGCTTCTCCCCATTCATTTCATTATCTGTCTTCTCATCTCCATTTGCCTTTTGAAACCTTTTCTTGTTACTCCTCAGTTTTTTCCTTGTGTTTATCATCCTCTCTCCTTTAGCCGCGTCACTGCTCCCCTCTTAACACTCCCTCCTCATCATCATTCCACTATTTCCTTCTCACTCCCATATCAATATTTCCTTGTTATTCCTGTTGCTCGCCTGTCACGCTTTTACCCTCCTAACAAAGTCAGAGAAGGGTGTTGTTATCACTAGGATCATATGTGTCCATCTGTAGAGTTGGGCGGCAGGGTAGCTGGGCGGTTGGCCGGGAGCAGAGATTTCATTTTTGGGCCAGAACTCAGAAAGTATTCATTTTTGAGTCTTGAAATTTCGCATTGTTTTTGTGTCTTACTGTGAACTGATGCCTTTTGATAGGTAGAATGCAGTGTCTTAAGTAGTTTTCTTTTTTTTTTTATAATAAGTAAAAAAAAAAAAACATTTCAATGCGACATGCGCAAAGAATCTGAAGGGCCCATGTTACGTGTCCTCAAGGAGTTCACCTTACGCCCATCTTTTCAAGAAAAAAACAGGGGGGGGGGGCCGTTATGCGCTTAGGTGTGCCTAAAAGTGGAAGGTATGTGCTTGGTCAGATGGAAGGTTGCAACAGCGTAGCGTTGCCTATAATTAGTCTCTCCACATCATCATTCCCTTCTCTCTCTCTCTCTCTCTCTCTCTCGTCAGCATCGTCTTCACCCTTCTCTTCTCCCTCACCACGCTTTCCCCCTTCCCTCATGCCATTCCAGTGTAATTAATGGCAGGGTAGTTTGCGCTCTTAATTGATAGTTACTTACGACTAATAGATACTTCAGCTGGCCTGTCGCTGTTTACATGTGACGTCACTAGCCACGCCCCTTGAGCTACCCAATCAGCGCTCACCTCGCCTCTATGTTCCATCCTGTCACTCAACCAATGACAATCGATGCCCGTACAGGTTTTGGCCTCTTAAATACGAACACGTCTCCTTTATTCGTCCTACTACACCTAACTAGGCGGAGGTATTAGTCCTTTTGCTCAGTGCCATAAAAATACACTACTACTTCTCTACATCCTTTCCATTGTACTTCTTCGTGACTGTCACCATATTCTAATATTAATCTCTTGGTATAGCTCAGTGTTTGAGATGGACATATGGCAGTTTTAAGCTTAGTTGAAATAAACAGGGCACATACGATCTATTCAGGTTAACAAAGACTTCTCGCGGTGAAGAAGTAAAAAACACCATCCATTTAACCCTTCAGGAAGATTACGCCTTTCATATCCTGATATGACCAGACTCTTACACTCAGCTGAGGAGATACCCCTCGTAATAAAAGGTTGGTCAAAACGTATTCTTTATTTTATTCTCGCCACCTGTAGACGCTTTTTCAGCTTGGGCAGAGAAATCGAGTTTCCAAAGAGCTAACGGAGACTGTGTCTAACCCAGTCAGTATACTGATCTTTCCAAAGCTTGAGAGGGTCTTCTGGAAGTTGAAAGAATAAAAAATTTATGTTCAGTACATTACGGGAGTAAACGGATAAAGTATATATTTCTTATCTGTTCTGGTGTGGTAACACGATCCACTCACCTGATGTAGTGCTTCCTTCTTCCTTCACCTTTATTTTTATTTTTCTGTGTCTGTCCACCTCTCTTTTGGTTACTCCCATCCCTCCTGTCATGCGCGAGCGAACACACACACACACACACACACACACACACACACACACACACACACACACACACACACACACACACACACACACACACACACACACACACACACACACTTCCCTACTCTCATTTTATCACCAACTACTCAGCAGTTACTCTCTAATTCCTACTCATAATCTACTCACACTCTTTTACTCCAGTTTACATTCATTCATTCTCCCATTCCTCCACTCCCATCCACCAATTCCCACTGACTCATTCCCACCTTCCTTACCATCCCCTCTTTCCCATACCTCCCCCCTCTCCCATTACCCCTCACTGACCTTATTCCATCTACCCTACTATCCCTCTTTCCCATACTTCTTTCTCCTATACCCCCTCTCTCTCCCACTGATCCTTTCCCACTCACTTGTTTCACCTCCCACACCTTACTCTTCCATCAATAGTCTCCCGCCTCCATCTCCCCCCTCTCTCCCATTTACCCCCTCCATTTCCTATCCCATACCTTCTCTCCCTCACATCACTTCCATCTCAACAATTCCTCTCCTATACCTCCACTTCAGTCTCTCCCGCCGACCTTTCCCTCTCACTACTCCTCTTCAAAATCATCACCGGTCCCCCACTCCCTCTCCCACTCCCACGTCCCCACTCCAGCCTTCAGCGCCATGCCATCTCATCTGTTACTGTCACTTATGAACGCCGGACCAACGCCGCTCCACGCAAATTGCCTATAAAACATGCATGCTCTGGGACCCGGTAATGAAAAACATACATCACTTATCGGAGACGGCGCGGAACGGGTGCCATGGGTGGTGGCAGAGAGGGTGGGATGGTGGTGGCAGATAGGGAGGTGGTGGTAGAGAGGGTGGAAATGGAGGTAAGAGAAAGGGTGGTATGAGTGGTGGTCGTGAGAGTGAAAGGGTTATAGATGATAGAGTGGGACTGTGGTGGTAGAGAGGGAGGTGGTGGTAGGGAGGTGGTAGTAAGGAGGGTGGTATGGTGATGACAGAAAGGAAGGTGATGGAAGAGATGATGTGTTTGATGGTAGCAATGAAGCTGGGAAGGGTACCTGTGGAGAGGGTGGGATTGGTGGCAGTGAAGATGGGACACTAGTGGTAGAGTGGGTGGGATTGTGGTGGCAGAGGGGGTAGGATGGAAGTAGTAGAAAGACTGTGCAGATTTACAGGTAGAGAAAGGGTGGGAAGGGCGATGAAAGTAAGGGTGGGATGAATGGTGGCAGTGAGTGTGCGGTGGTGTTGACAGAGGATGAAACAGTTAATGATGACAGTATGGATGATGGAAGTGACGGTGGGATAGTGGTGGGAGAGGGTAGATTGGTGAGGTAGAAAAGACACGCTCGATGGTAAAGTGGCATGGATGATGACACAGATAATGGGAAGAGGATCGCTGAAGGTATATGGAAAAGGCTAAACAAGAAAAGAGAGAAGGGACGGATGCTGAGAAAAAGTGGAGGTGCGCAAAGGATGATGAATGGTGAGTGAAGATGAGGATGGAAAGGACGATGGGATGGATATGAGATGAGAGGATGGAAATGTGGGCGGTCAGGGTGATGAAAAGAAGAGAGTGGAACAGGTGAAGAAAGAGGAAGCGTGGGATGGGTATGGTATGGGAGTGGGTGATATGGATGGAGCGATAGGGGTTTTAAAAGAAAGGGGTAGCAAAGAGAATGACAGGAGCCTGAGAGAGAGAGAGAGAGAGAGAGAGAGAGAGAGAGAGAGAGAGACTTAGTTGTGGTGTCATGATATTCAATGAGCTTTATTCATGAGGCAGAGTCTCCTTGGTTATTAGCTAAATCGACCACACATGGCCATCAAATCTGACTACGCATGGCCATCAATTGAGCTGAAAGGGGTTAGGTGTCTGCCAAGTTAAAGTAAACATGCTATAGTGCTACCACATACCTTGGTTAAATGACAGACTTATACTGTTGAGTTTCCGGGGTAGGATGATGCTGTATTGCTTACGCTTGCTTACTCTCAAAGAATTTAATCTGATTAGGGCAGTCCTCTTATACTGAAGGGCGGAATGTAAACCATTGAGGTAGGGAGGAAAAAAGATGAATCGTTAGAGAAATCAAATGGTAGGTATGGAACGAGAAGGCAAAGGGGAAAACAGATTAAAACAAATGATGCAAGGGCGCTATGAGTGAAATTCATCATGCGTTACTCTCACCAACATCTTTCATCCATCATCCACCGTCTCAACATCATTCATCCATCACCATCCACTCTCTCACCATCATCTTTCATCCATCACCATCCACCCTCTCGCCAATATCTTTCATCCAATTCCACCTACCCATCATCATGTCCCTTTTCCTTAGCCATCCATGTATTCAAACAGCTTTCTCTTCCGCCCATAATGATGCTTAGCGTTTTCCATCTATCAGCTTCAAGATTCCGCTCAACAGATTTTCCAGTGTAAGTCCTCTCTTCCATACATCCTCCATTTCTCTGTTTTTCCCTCCTCTCTCCTTTACAGTTTTCATCTCCATTTGTTCATATCTTCCATTCCTACTCCACCTCTCCTTTTTTCCATATATTCAGCTCTACTTCTCGACAATCTTCCTGTCTCATATCCTATTTTCTTCCCACATAACTTTCATTATTTGTATTGACAATCCTCTAGTAGCACATAAGTAACTCTAAAAATTGTTATGACGCCTGGCATGATTATATTTGATGGAAATTTTATTCTGATCTTAACTGTTAACCAAAAATAAAACAGATCTTAAAAAAGCGACGTCCTTCGGTGTTAGTTTAAGAACTATGGCAAGAAATAAGGGGAAAAAAATTTGACGTACATTCTGTGGAAAAAGTCGTATACAAAATGTCATGTTTTTTGCCCAGCGACTGTCACACACACACACACACACACACACACACACACACACACACACACACACACACACACACACACACACACACACACATCTATCCACCTCAGCTGCATACCTACTATCCCATTTTTTCCTCTTCCCTTCGTTTTCCTGTAATAATACTATCACCTTTCTCTTAACCACATTGTTAATGTGGTCGTTTATCCTGCCTTCTATCCCATCTCTCTCTCTCTCTCTCTCTCTCTCTCTCTCTCTCTCTCTCTCTCTCTCCCAGCGAGAAGACCAAAAGGGTTATCAAATTACACCGTGTCGAGAGCGAGGGCGGGTGGTATCGGGCATGGCAGCGATGATAGGATTAAAATGCTGATGTGGCAACACTAGCCCAGCAAACCCATGAGAGAGGGAAGAAAGAAGAGAGGGAGGGAAGAAGACAAGGAAGGACGGGAGGAAAGAAGGAAGGAAGGGAGGGAGGAAAAGAAGGAAGGTGGGGAAGGAAGGGAGGGAGGAAAAGAAGGAAGAGGGGAAGGAAGGAAGGGAAGAAAGTAAAAGGCGAGGATAGAATGAAGGGAGGGAAGAAGAGATGGAGGGAAGGGTTGACAGAGAAGGGAAAGGAGAAATGTACAAAGTGAGGGGATGGGGGGGAAGGAATGGAATGAAGAAATGGAAAGGAAGGGGTGAACGGGAGGGAAAGAGAGAGAACAGGAGAGAAAAGAAGAAAAGGAACTATACAAAGAAAGGTGGTGGAAGAAAGGAAAAAGAAAGAGAGGAGGAGTAGGAAGCGAGGGATGAAGAGGAAAAATTACAGGTTGGAGAGTCAGCGGGTAAGGAGAGAGTGACATGTCAAGAGGACGGAATGGTAAAGGAAAGGACGCTAGAAAAAAGATAGAAGAAAATGGAGAGAGAGAAAAGGGAGGGAAAGAAGGAAAGACTGGAGAAAGGAGAATCAGATGGGGCAATGAGGGAGGGAAAAGTCACGAGGAGGGAAACTGTGGAATCTTAAGGCAAAATGAGGGAACGAGAAAAAGCAGGGGAAAAGACAACGAAGAGAAGGAACCGAGAGAATATAAAAAAAAAGAATACAAAGAGTGAATAAGAAGAAATGGCAAAAGAAGATGACCAGAGAGAAAAGGGAGTGAAGGACAGAAAAGGAGGACGGATCGGGAAAGTGAGAAGGAAAGGAAAGGAGGGGGATAGGCGAGAGGAAGGCAGAAGAGATGGGGTGGAAAAATTACCTGAAGAAAGGAGGATGGAACCGGAAGAATAGCGGTGAGAAAATGAAAAAAGACGAGAAAAGAAGAGAAGACTAAGATTAAGGGAGAGATAACTGGAAGAAGTGAGAGAAAGAAAAAAGAAGGACAAGAAAGGAGCAGAGTTGAAACACGGGAAGGATGGAGAGAGGAAAGGAAAGAGGAAAAGGAAAAGAATGAGAAAGGACGAAGGAAGGAAAGATGTACATAAAAGGAAGGAGATAGGAGGAAGAAAGGAAAGGAAGGGAAAGGAAAGGAGAGGAGGGGAGGGAGGAGAGCTGGAGGAAGAGGGAAGAAGGGAGGTAATCGAGTTAGGATGCAAATACCCTAATTTTCGCCATGTCGAGTTTAGCTGTGGTGTCTGGTGCAGGGGAGGGCAGAGAGAAAGAGAGGGAAGGAGAAAGGAAAAAGAAGGAGGCAAAAGAAAAAAGGAAGCATATGAAAGAAGAACACAAGAGCAAGAAGGTAAAAGATGCTAACAGAAGTATGAAGGGAGCAGATGAGAGGAGAACGCAGAGAAGAGTGCAAAACAGACAGACAGAAGAATGAAGGGGAGGGAAAGGAAATATGTGGTGAAAGAGCAAAGACGAAAACAAGCAAAGAAAAATTGTGAAGTTGGGAGAACATGCAGAGACAGAGACAACAGATATAAAAGGGTGGTAGATAAGGAAGCAGATGAAAAAGAAGACAAGAATATACGAGAACTGGTGGGAAAATTGCACAAGTAAAGACGATCGAGCAGAAGCATACATAAATAAATTAGAATATATATATATACACACACACACACACACACACACACACACACACACACACACACATATATATATATATATATATACAGAAAGAGAGAGAGAGAGAGAGAGAGAGAGAGAGAGAGAGAGAGCAAAAGTGAAGGTGACGAAGAAACGAAGGAAGTCCTCCTTCCCCCTCTCCCTCCGTCTCTAAAATATCCCAATTATAAGACTAATTATCTGCTGCGGCCAATGATTTCTAATCCAGGATCAGCTTAAAGTACGACCAATCATCTCCATAAGTCAGACCAATCATCTCCGCAAGTCAGATCAGTCACCAAAACCAATGAAATCTATTATACCCAAATTGTTTTCATCTGACGGAATCAGACCATTCAACTTGGGAACTAAGTTGTGGCTGTGTGACATTCGGTGGGCCCTACTTATGAGATAGGAATGAGTTTCCTTAGTTGCTTGTCAAATTTGTCATCTATTCTGACTATAACTGGCCATCAACTGACCTGAACGGGGTTATGGTTCTTTTTCAGGCTAATGCAAACCGACTATATCAGCTTTAATCCTACAGGGTCAATCATAGTCATAAGCCAATACATTAGTCCTTTCACGCTAACCTGGTCCAGATTTTCGCCATTCAGTATCTTTTTTCATGTAGCTGAGTGGTGCAAATAGACAATGTTACGGTTGTACAGAGTTTCCATAGCATTTTTTTCGCGACTGACACCATATTCTAGTGTTAATTTATTGTTACAACTCCGCAACGAAGATGGAGATATGGCAGCTTTAAGTCATGTTATTTTAAAATGAGTATAATCAAAGCAATCACCGATATAAGTCATTTCAGTACCTTCACATGATTTTATGTAATTCAAGAAATCCTTCGTGTACTTAGGGAGTTGAGAAAAACTTGCTTTACGTTGGTCTCCGTCAATTATCAAACAATCAACTACAAAAATAATATCAGTCCATCCAACCCTCGCGTGTCACTTTATTCTTGCTCTCTCCTGACGATTATATTCCTAAATTATCACAGACTCTCAAATTCGAGGGGTTAGGTACAGTCTTCATTAACATCTTCACTACCAGAGGCTCTCCTAAAGTAAGTAAAATCGTCAGGGAGATGCATGAGCAAAACAGATAATGATGTCCTCGGCTTTTGAGGAACAAGAGCTCTCTCTCTCTCTCTCTCTCTCTCTCTCTCACACACACACACACACACACACACACACACACACACACACACACACACACACACACACACACAAAACAAAATGGCCCAAAACAAGATGTAAGTGAGAAAGACAGGGCATAAAGTTGATGGTCCATGGAACGTATTATCGGCACACGGGCCTGGCCAGGTTATCATCGACAGGTAATTATAGGCTGGTACAGGTGATTAGGCTCCCACACAGGTAACTCGATCATTAGTGTCGCGGGGAGTTATTGGAGCTGGTTACTTGAGGGCGTGGGAAGGCATTAGTCGTTTCAGTTGGTGGCGGGTACGTCTGGGAGAGTTGAGGAAGAGATGGTAAGAAGCGGAACAGAAGAGGGGAAGAAAAGAAAGGAATGGAAGAGGGAGAAGGGGAAAGATATGATTAATGAAAGAGACATTGAAAGAAAAGAGTGGAAAACAGAAAGGCAAAGAAAAGGAATGAACGAAAGACGAGAAAGGAAAAAGAGAAAGGAAGAGAAGAGGGAAGAAGATAAGAGAAACGAATGGAAGAAGGGATGGAGAGAAGAGAAAAGAATGGGAGAGGGGAAGGAAAAGAATGGAAAGGAATGGAAGATAAGAAGGGAAAGAAGAGAACTGAATGGAAGAGAAGGATGGGGACAGCAGAGATGAAGAAAGAAAGACAAAGCAGATGAGGAGAGAGGTGGAATAAAGGAGAGCAAGACAGTGTCGAGAGGAACAGCAGAAACGAAGACAGGAGGAAGTAAGTAAAAAAGATACAAGGGAAAAGAGTAGGGGAGATTTAACGAACAGAATGGTCAAGGACAGAAACAGAAGGTGAGGCTGGAAAGCGAAAGAAAAGCGGAGGGGGAAAAGGCAAAATAGTCAAGAAGTGGTAGATACAAAAAAAAAAGGGGGGGGGGGAAGAAAGGATTAGAACTGGCACATGAAATTAAAAAAATGCTGGAATGCAGAAATGAGGGAAACAGTAACTGAGGAAAAAATATGAAAGAATTAGAAGAAGCAATGAGACCACCAGTAATAGGAACGGCAAGGAAGGAGAAATTTAAGAGTAAAAACATTTATGCATTATGAGTAGAAAGGGAGGAAGGAGGCATGAATGAGGTATTGACTGCTAAATGAATGATGAGGGTGAAGAATAAACGCAGCCTTGAAAACGGTACGAGTGAACGGAAGATGACAGAAAACAAACTGAACACTGGAAAAGTATTGATCACCAAGGAAAAGAAAGTGAAAGTGTATTGAGGAAAGCACTATAGGATGCATCTCCTGAAGTTGGTGACAAAAAGAATATCAAAGTTGAAAAGCATGGTCCAGATTAATTGCTATAAAGGAAATCAAATGAATGACAACTCAACAGAAAGAAAGAAAAAGGGCCCAGAAAAAAAAATCCATGCAATATCAAACTTCAAAACTGTCATCAAAGAAAGACATTGTAAAACACCTTGACAGAAAAGAAAAAGATCTTAGAAACACAACACGTATTTCTCCCTTCATCTTTCTTTCTTCCTTCTTCGTTCCTTTCTCCCTTCACCTGTCTCTCTTCCTTCTTCCTTTCCTTTCTCCCTCCAGGTCGGACGGAGAGAAAGGTTTCCCTCCATCTTGAGAAACTCCTAGCCCGCCCCTCCTAGCTGGCAAATGGTTTTTCACCTGACTGATCTATCGGCTTCTGGCAACACTGATGGGACGGAGGGGAGAGGGTTGGGAGGAAGGAGGAAGAGAGAGGGGGAGGAGGGGGGAGAGGAAGGAGTAGGGATGGTGGAAGAAGGAAGAAGGGGAGTAAGAGATGGTGATGGTGGAAGGAAAAATGAGAGAAAGTGAAAAGGAGGTTGTAAACTAGAAACAACAAAAAGGAATAAGACAGAATGGAGAGAAAGAGAGAGAGAGAGAGAGAGAGAGAGAGAGAAACTAGAAACAACAAAAAGGAATAAGACAGAATGGAGAGAAAGAGAGAGAGAGAGAGAGAGAGAGAGAGATCGGATGAAAGGTGCGGACCGGAATGAGGTTGAGTGTGAGACGAGATGAAAGCTTCGGTGAGACAGGAAAGAGGAGGGGAAGAAATAGGTGAAGAAAGTGGGGTGGGAAGAAGCAAGAATGCAAAGACAGCGTCCCTCGCGGAACCCATAATGACGATCAGAAAGGGGGTTGTGATAGGAAAGGTGCCTTAAAATATTCTTTGTTAATAACTGACTCAAAAACCTTTGAAATACAGGATGTTAAGGTAATTGGGCGATAGTAAAATTGCTGGGAATATTCACCCTTCTTTGGGACAGGGTGAATGAGAGCAAACTTCCAGCAAGAAGGAAAGCTATAGGTTGACAGGCAAAGACGAAAGAGTTTACCTAGACAAAGTATAAGGACAGATGTACAGTTCTTGAGGACAACGGAAGGGACACCATCAGGCCCATATACTGTATATATCTGTGCTGTTTACTTAACCCCCAGTTCTATGAAAAAATCTTCGACTACATTACATCTAAGATGGAACACATCCTATTAATTTCTCCTTTCTCTGAAATCTCCATACTAGGTAAGGTAATTTCAAAGGACCATCACCTTTGGCTCTCCTTTTCTTTCACTGATCCACCTGGTAAACAAGCCTACATCTTTTTTATCCTTAATGACTTAATGCAGCTTGTACTGCACCCTACCTGTATCCCTGACAACCTGAAACACTGAAAAGGTTTAGGAGAGAGAGAGAGAGAGAGAGAGAGAGAGACAGACAGACAGACAGACAGACAGACAGACAGACAGGGGGGGAGCAAGGACAAATTACTGAAAAGTGATTGTGAGGGTGTAGGATGAAATGAGTACAGTTGACATGCAGACGATAAAACTAAATAAATATGAAAGCAATACAAAAGGACAGCATGGCATAAAACTACATTACCAAGAAGGCCTGCTAAAAAGGAAAGAAAAAAGGAACAGCACATAAAACAAAACAAAAAAAAGAAACGTAAAACAGATATAAAGATGAATAATGAAAAAAAATCTAAATGAGCGCATGAATAAAAAATGGAGAAAGACGAACGTAGGAGAAATAAAGAGGGAATAAAAATGCGAGAACGTGAGGAAGAAGTGGAGGAGGAGCCTGACAGATGAGGGTCGATAGGGAAGCACTGATGACGACAACTGCGATGGAAGAATGGCAATGGAGAGACGGAGGGTGGAGGGAGGAAGGGATGGAGAAGCAGAGGGATGGAGGGATGGAGTGACAGAGGGATGGAGGAGTGGAGAGGCAAAGTGACGGAGGAATGGAGAGACAGGTGGACGGAGAGATGGAGTGGCATGATCCGGGGAAAGGATGGCTGGAGAGACATGATTCGAGGAGAGGATGGATTGAGAGAAATAGACGGAAAGAAGAGATGCTGAGAAGTTGATACAGGAAAAGAAGACTGAGTACAAGAAGGAGAAAAGGCACGACGGAAGCATGGAAACTTAGGATCGAAGGGGAATACGAATTTGGTGTAGAAAAAAAGAAAACAGAGATAAACGTTAATAAAGAGAGAAAATAAAGCAAAAGAGTAAAAACGAGTCTCAAGGTCAGGCATGATGAGGACTTTAGAGACAAAAATAAAAAGACGGAAGGAGTAAAGACGACAAAGAAAATGCAGAGAGGAAGAAAGATTAGTAAAATGTACAGAGGAGAGAAGGGATGATAAAAGGAGGAGATGAGGAAATATGTGGGGACAGATGGAGGGAGTGAGGAATGAAAGGAGAGAAGAGGGGGATGAATTCGGAAAAGAAGAATGGGAAGGGGAGGTCGCTAGTCACTTTGTCCTTGCAATGGCCCCCTCCCTGTCTCCCTCATCTTCTCTTCTCCCACCGTCTCTCTCTCTCTCTCTCTCTCTCTCTCTCTCTTACAAACACTCACTCACCCACCCACCCACACACACACACACACACACACACACACACACACACACACACACACACACACACCTTTCCTTCCTCCAATATTCCACACCTTGCAATAAGCTCCCTTTTCCCCATCTCTGCCTCCCTTTTCGCCTCCTCTCCCTCCCTCCCTTCTCCTCTCCCTCTCTTTTTCCCCTTCTCCTCCCCCTCTCCTCTCCGTGCCATATTCAACAGCTCCCCTTGCAATGAACTCTGATCAATCCGTCCCGGGGTGAGGTAAGGTAGGGGAGGGGAGGGGTGGGAAGGGGAGGCAAGGGGAGGGTAAGGGTGGTGGCAAAGTGTGAGGGCATCCAGGCGAACACGGACACGTACACGTACACACACGGAGAGTTGATTGAAAAATGAACACGGGGAACTGACTCGCAAATAGACAGATGGGGGACGGGAAAAGCTGACTGGTAAAAGGACAGACAGGGGAATGGAAAGATGACTGATAAATTTAAAAGATATAAAAAGCTGATAAATGGACAGACAGGGGATGGGAAGATGATTAATAAACAGAAAGGATGGGAAGAGCCGATTGATATATGGACAGACAAGGGATGGGAAGATGACTGATACATAGAAAAGATGAGAAGAGTTAACTGACAAAGGAACAGACTAGGGAAATGACTGACAAACAGACTGATATGAAACGGAAAGTGCTGATTAATAATCTATTCTTACAGTTGAGTATTCATCCTCTCACTCTCCAGTCTCTCCACATGGCCAAAGATACAGAGGTGAATCTTGTAGTGATGAAGGAGAAAGGAATAATGGTAGTAGTGATGAAGGTATTACAGAGGGGATGCAGAAAAAATTCAGTAATGAGGATGGACGGAAGGACCGAGCATGGATCGAAGGGGAGAACGGGGAGGGCAAGAAAGAGGGAGGAGGAAGGGATAGAGGAGGAGGAAGGGATAGAGATGGAAGCAGGAATGGAAGCAGATGAAAAGGAGGCAGGGAAAAAAGACAGCAGGAACATGGCTGTAACAAGGTTGCAGTATACGAGGAAAGATGGTGGATGTAGGACTGAAGGAAGGACGGGTGGAGAGAGAATGCAGTATAAGAGAAAGGAAATATGGCAAGAGTCAACACGAATGGAGTAAAGATGGATGGAGAGAAAATGCAGTAATGGAGGAAGGATGGGGGGAGGGAGAATGCAATAATGGGGCAAGAGCGGATAGAGGGAGAATGCGGTAATGCTGGAATGGTTGATGGAAGAAGAATGTAATGATGAAGGAAGGAAAGATGAAGGGAGATAGCATGAATGGAGGAAGGAGTGAAGAAGGAGGTTGCGGGAAGCTATAGGCGCAGCAATGGGGGGAAGGAAGAGAGGAAGCAAAGAAGGAGGAAAAGGGTATATTAGACGGGAGAATGAAGGGAAGGGAGGACACAAGGCTGGAGGGAGCAAAAAACAGGAGGGAAAGATTGAACAGTAATGGGAGAAGGAAGAAGGAAAGATGTAGGGGGGAGCAAAGACTGATAAAAGAAGGAATGATGGAAAAACGGAAGCATGGGTGGAAATGCATCATCATCATCACCCTACGCAGTAAAGGAGAAGGGAAGAATGGAATCACCAAGTATGCTATGATGCTGGCATGAAGTTGGCAGCATCAGAAACCCAAATGCAGCGATGGAGGAAAGAAGGATGAATAGAGGAACATGGAAGGATTGAGAAATGGCAACAAAGATGGAAAAAACAAAAGGAATGGCGGTAATATACAATGAAGGAGACACGAGGAAGCAGAGATAATAACGACATGAATGGAGGAAATATAAAGGATGATGGAAGGAAGGGAGGAGGAAGGAAATAAAGGAGGGAGGAAGTAGGGGTGAAAATTATATGAATGGAGGGAAAGTACAGAAATAGATGATGGAAGGAAGGAAGGAAGGAAGGAAGGATGCAGGCAGTAAGGATGAGAATGACATGAATGGAGGTAAAGTAAACAAAAATGGATGAAACTAGAATGAGGAATGGAGAAATGAATGCCGAGGTAGTCAGCAATAGACAAAGGAGGGAAGGATGGAGGAACGGATGCAGGGATGAAGTCAGCGATGAATGAAAGAAAGATGCAAGGATGAAAGGAATGAATGCAGAGATGGAGTCAGCAATGGATGAAGAAAGGAAAGAAGGATGGAGGAATAGCTACAGGGATGACATCAACAGCATCCCATCCTGCAACCATCCTGCATCCCTACCTCTCTCCCTCCCTCCCCGCATCCATGGTGACGGCAACAAGATGGACGGTGCTGGCAACAATTAATTCATCGGGAAGGCATCAAGAAATAATTGGCAATTAATCCCTTGTCAGCGGTGGCCGTGTTCCTCCTGCATCTGGCAACACTGACCCGCCCACCCACACTGCACAAAAGAGATACACGGAAAAGAGAGAGAGAGAGAGAGAGAGAGAGAGAGAGAGAGAGAGAGAGAGAGAGACCCAATACTCGGAAATATTGAAATCTTTAATGAAAAAAAAAGTCAGCAAAAATGAACAATAAGAACAATGATCCACACATCCAGAACCACAAAAATACAAATACAAAGGAGGAAAAAAAATACCCACTCAACCAGCAAAAAGGGACTAAAATAAAAAACAAACTTTTCGAAAGCACCAGTTCAGAGAAAAAAAGCAATGACCCAACCGTCCAAAATAATTACAGAACAAAAGAAGCGAAAAAATTCATCCAGCAAAAAATAATAATAGAAAGTGAAAAATAAAACTCAATCCAAACTGAAAAAAAAATCACTCACCTGCACAAAAATAGTGTAAAGACCTTCCCATTTACCTGTCTATCTATCTATTTGTTTATCGATCTATATACCTTCCTATCTAACTGTCTATATACCTATCTATCTATCTATCATCTATCAATATCGCTATCTATATACCTATCTATCTATGCACCTATCTATCTACCTACCTGTCCGTCTATCTATCTATAGCCAGACGACTTAATCCCAGTAGGGGTGGTCATAAACGAATCGCCTCCATGTCAGTCTGTCCTCAGCCATCAGACTGCCCCATCTCCAACACACCTTCCTCACTCATATACCTCTTCATCCCATCCCTCCATCTCATCCTGGGTCTCCCTCTTCCCCTCTTCGTCCCTACCCCCTGTCTCACATACATTCTCCTAGTCAATCTTTCATTCTCCACTTTCTCCACATGACCAAAACATCTCACGATATATACTGTTTTGCAGCACATCCACACCAACACCAGAACGTTCCTTCATCTCTTCATATGCTTTTATCATATAACTCATTTTCCTTTCTCCCACTCTTGATTTTTCCATCGCAGAAAATTATACAAAAGACTCAGCTATCCACCCATTCCACTCAAAAATAATAGAAAAAGGCAAAGAAAACAAAAAAAAGATACACAACGCACAAAAATAATGCAAGTAAAAAAAACAAAAAAACAAAAACACATCGACGCACCAGCCCCGCAGAAAAATAATAAAAGAAAAAAGCGAAACCTGAAAAAAAAAGGCTCCCTCGTTGCAGTGGATTTTGTTCAGCCCGACTCCACTCCAGCGTAAAATATTTCACATTGATAAAAAGAGTTCTGGGATAAATTCGTGCGAGCGTGGAGGGCTTTTATTTCGGGCATGTTTTATGTCTGCAGAGGCTTCGTGTTATACGGTTTGATTAAGAAACTCTGGGTATGGATGGGCAGAAAATGAAGTTATGGCGCTGGAAATTGGAAGGCACAGAGAAAGCGAGAGAGTGAGAACGATATTGATAGATGCGGAAGGGTATAATGTAAAAGGCAACTGACTGAAATACACCAGTGAGAGAGAGAGAGAGACAGAGAGAGAGAAAGAGAGTTTGTGTGTGTGTGTGTGTGTGTGTGTGTGTGTGTGTGTGTGTGTGTGTGTGTGTGTGTGTGTGTCAGAGAGAGTGAGTGAGTACGAGGGATGGAGGGGGTGCGACAGTAGAGAAAGGGTTGGTGTCCCCTGGGTGTTGGATCGTCACACCTCCCCTGCCAACATTGTGGGGGTCACGCACATTATGACTAATTAACACCACCTCGGCTGCTCCCGCTTGTAATTAAGATGATACGTGATGATCACGCGTCTCCGCCTCACCACTTTCCACAGTCGTTCCCAAATCAACATGCTTCATATGTACATTACCTTCATGTTGTGTGTGTGTGTGTGTGTGTGTGTGTGTGTGTGTGTGTGTGTGTGTGTGTGTGTGTGTGTGTGTACACACACACCTACACATCGAAACTGATTTACAAGTAACAGCCCAAGAAAAAGGTTGATTGTCGCTTTTGAATGTTGTCCTGAATCTCACGCTCATGTTCAGTGCTGGAGTAAAAGGAGGGAGGAAAAGGAACGAGAAAAATGGAGGAAGCAGACTGGAAGGGTACAAATTAGTGAGGGTAAAAGAACTGAACATAAGGACTGAATATAGTGTGCTCTTATTCTGTTTTCATAAATTCCTTATCGTCATTCTCTGAGCTACTGTGCACCACGTGTGTAAATTTCCAACGTCCTGAACAAACTGCGTTTCTTTACAGCTGAAAAACACACTGTGGTGGCATACGGTATTAAACACAAGCGCGACATGCAAATAGCTCTACAATATAGGCTCGCAAAGTGAAAATAAGTAAAAGTAACACAATAAGCAAATGAAACAATATAGCCCCATAAAATACCAGCAAATAAAGTGACAATAAATGCTTGTGGAAGGATACCAGACAAAAAAAAAAAAAAAAGCAACAATATAGGAGCCTGTTCACAGTGTTGGTATAGGTACAGGCTGACTTATGGGGAAGGATCGGTGGAGCGAGGTGAAATATTTAACCATGGGAAGGCTGCAATTGCGATATAAATGTAAATAGGAGTTATGAGGTAAAGCAAGAACTGAGACTTTGAAAAGCTGGTGGGGTGATTAGAGTGCAATACTGTGAAACTGTATATGAAATCTATCTCAAAAGGAAACTGTAAGGCAGCTGAATGGCATGGAAGTGGAGTAATTCAAGACCTGTGGAAGGACTAAAGGTACCAGTCTGTGATAGGGGTGGAAGGGATGGTGAAGGAGGGAAAATTTTTGTGGATTTGTGGTATCCAAGAGGTGGAAAAGGTGAGTGAAGATTTTCGTAGTGATGAGACGCCAGGAGCTGTGAGGCGGTGGTGGTAGGATGGAGTGGAAAGGGAGGTGGCGGGTGGAGGTGTGCGGTGTGGCTGAGCGAGCACCAATAGTGAGGGTAAACACGGCCTCTGATTGGCTCTCACCCTCACACACCCGCCCACCACACTCCCCTCCCTGTCTCCTTCCTTCCCTCCAAACACCAGGAGCCAACTAACACGATAAAATACACGCCCGGTCTCATACAAATTGCCAACAAAACCTCGTCGGGCTTCCTAGACAGTTAAATAAAGAAGCCAAACACACATAAGACAGACAACACCAACTGACGCAGTGTACCAAACGGGTACACAAGTTGCTGGCACTTTAGCTTTCGCGACCATGCACTTATTCCTAAATTTCTCAGCCTTCCCTGCTCACTGCCATCCATCTCGACTACCATATTTACTTCCACGCACACCAATAATTCTATCAGGATATGTAATCTGAGTGCCCTGGCTGAGAAATGAAAACCAGAAAGGCAGGGTGAGTGTGTGGAGGAGGGCGTCTGAGTGGGGTGTTGTGTTGGGGGCCAAGTGGCAGGGAACTCTTTGATTGGCTGGTTCAGAGCGAGGCTGCCGAAGCTCTCAGGATGGGAACACAATATCAGCCCAGACAGATAACGCCAGAGAAAGGCAGAACAGTGACAGAACCAAAAAGAGAGTTAGGTTCATGCTTCCCTGGGTTCTGCAGTGAAATTATGTGTTATGTCCATTTAATTTAGCTTTAAAATAACTTTTTGATTAGCTGGTTCAGAGCGAGGCTGCGGGAGCTCTCAGGACAGGAACACAACAGCGACTCAGAGATAAAACAGCCAGAGAGCTGGGATTCACGCCTCACTGAGTTCTGCTGTGGAATTAGGTTTAATATCCAATTAGTTTAGCTTTAAAGTTAGTTTGTGGAGTCGCTTTGATGATCAGTTGTTTGATGGGAGGCGATGAAGCTGGTGAGATAGGTAGTGACTGCGGCGTAGGAGGGCCTTTGTCAGCAAGTGTGGCAGGAGTTCAACCGGAGCATTCTGCACCACGCGAGGGACCCGTAATATATTTGTTATTACCACTCTCAGGCTCCTATGACTCGCTTTCAACTGAATAAAATCGTCCGGTTTGAACTGTAATAAACTACTAGCTGTGTTCCGATAAGATAATTAGATTCAATACAGTCTGTGTATAAGGAATCCGTATGACACAAGGGACCAGTTATGCATAATTGGTTATTAACGGAGTCAATGAGCCACACACCACTTCTGGCAGAAACGGCTTTAGGTCGTCAGTTAATTACACGCCATTAGCACCAAACAATTAGTGAGAAATTAATGAATCCCATTAAAACACAAGCCCGGATACTATACACATTTTTTTTTTTTTGGTACAGCAGTGATGCTCTCTGTTATTCTAAGCAATAATATGAAAGGCAGGAATGTTATGTAAGAACGGGTTGGAAATACTTGCTTGTCTCTGTTACGTCCCCAAATAAAGTGTTGGCAAGAACTGACGACTTCCTACAAGCAAGAAAAATTACATCATTTAATATCTTCAGAGGTGTTCCAGTTGAATTTACGGTTACGTACGGCGTCCAAGTTTACGTCGAAAGAGGCGATTTTCCGATCACGTAATGTCACTAGGCATGCACTATCATTTAACGTTCTGTTTTACTGTAACCTAGCCTCATAATGTAACACCTCAGAGAGAGTGGATGATTTCCTAAAAATGAACAAATCCTGTGAGTGGACACAATCGCGTGGACAGTTCAAGCCTACACTTACTCATTCCATTACACATACTCGTACATCGTCCTTCTTTAACCCATCTCCAACGAGTAACGACATGGGCTGGATAGTACTCAGAAACTACATAAAAAAACAAGTTCTGGAAACTCAACACAACTGGATCCAACATTCGCAAAACTACCAGCTCACATTTACCCCCTCACAACGATGATGCCTTTTCTATTTTATTCTGCCAACTTTTGGACTATCAATGTAAAGGTTAATTCATTCACGCTGGCAGCAGACGATTACATTCCACACAATCAGACTCTCGCGGTAAAGAGGCTAAAAAACAAATATTCAAAACACTCCAACACACAGAATAAGACTAGCGCGGCCACCCTCACCCTCAACATGACAGAGTGTGCGGATATCAGCAACTTTGGCCTTTATTCAACATGCACATAGAGGCGAGAGTCATTTGCAGGGTTCGGGGTGGTTGGAGGTAAGGGTAGGAGAGGTGGGGTAGTGGGGAAGGAGAAGGGGGGTGGAGACGATGGGGTTGGATGGGGGGCGTGGTAGGGGGGGTGACTGATTAGTTGTGCTGACTGGACCTATTGATTTACGGTCTCTATTTTTTTTTTTTTTTTCGCTGTGGCTCTGGGTCGTTACTGGTGGTGCTGTGGTAGTGGTGGTGGTGGTGGTAGGGTAGTGTGTGTGTGTGTGTGTGTGTGTGTGTGTGTGTGTGTGTGTGTGTGTGTGTGTGTGTGTGTGTGTGTGTGTGTGTGTGTGTGTGTGCTATTTATTTCACCGTAACGAACAGCTGAATTTGGCAGAGTAACCATATTTTAGTTTACTCCCCAAATTGCTGACCACAAAATCTCACTGGATTGTTAGAAAAAAGAAAGATTCAGCCTGAACAATCTTTCATACCATCAACTTCACCCTAAGCTGTATCCCAAACAACATATATAATAATACAAATGCAACTAAAAGAAGCTGGCATCATGAAGTTTCACAGCTTCCAACAAAAAAATTATGCATACATGATGATATATACAACACACCATACCATATATACACGGCAAGCTATTTCACACACACACACACACACACACACACACACACACACACACACACACACTACCACTGTCCTGTACATCCTTCCAGTAGCGTAGTTAAGTCGGCGTCACCATGCGGCCCCAAACACGGGTCTCATAAAGGCGATAATGCCACTGAATACCTACTAAAACCACCCAAATACACGTAATGCCCCAAGAAAATAGACGTCTAACCTCAGTATTCAACCCCTCATTTAGGAAGACCATAAGGGCGTGGATCCTCTGATATACGTAGGCACAATCACCCTTATAAGACAGGCTTCTTACAGGACTAATTCAGGAGCCACGGAAAGACGAAAACCCCGCATAGACCCACGATAAACTCACCGTTATTGACTGCGTCTTATAAGGGGGTCAGAGGCTTCATCCCCCAATAAATATTAAACAACCTAATAACTTGATCAGCTTTTTTCTTCTCCCCTTCGACCGACCAATACTTATTTTTTTACCCCCACACGCCTCTCGCCCCACCAAGCCATTTGACCTTTTACCTGGCACTAATATCGTGGCCTTTACAGTTTTACTAAAAGCTATTGGCACAACACATCCTCGGCGGTGGGGAAGGGATGGTGAGAGGAAGGGTGGGAAAGGGATGGAATGCGATGAAGGGTGGGGAAGGGCTGGGACAAGAGGCATGGTAAGGAAAGGATGGTACCAGAGGAAGGGTGGGGAGTGGATGGTACAAGAGGGAGGGTGGGGAGAGGATGGTACGAGAGGTAGGGTGGGGAAACGACAGGACGTGAGGAAGGATGGTAATGGGATGGGACAAGGGGAAGAATGAAGAAGGGATGGGACCAGGGGAGGGTTGGGTAAGAGATAGGGAGATGAAGTGTGAGGTATGGGGCGAGAAAAAGACTGGGGAATGGGGAATATGATGCTTTACAAAATCATAGGTGAAGAAGCGACAAGAGAAGGAAAATGAAGCAGGCATGGGGCGAGAGAATGGGAGTGGAAAGGTGGGAGAGGGATGGGACGACAGGAAGACTGGGAAATGGGGAAAGTGATGCCTATGAATATAAGGCGAGGATGAAACAAGGAGGGGAACGGTGAAGAACTGATGGGGCGATGCTAAAGACTGGGAAATGGGGAAAATGATGTCTATATAATAAGAGGCAGGGAAGGGAATGGGAGAGACGAGAATTATCCCTTCTGTACTTTTTTTTTTTTTTTTGTTATTCTTGCTATCGTCAAATAATTTTATTAATTTTACGAAGGACCTGCCGCAATGAAAAGGTTAGACGGTAATTCCACTAACCTCTTCAGTGCAAAGACATTTTCTCGAGGTACCACCAGGCATTTTTCATCAGCTTATGACTCGGAGTATTAAGAAAAGAAGTAAGGGAATGAGTATGCACTGAAACAACAGAGATTATACAATGGAAGAGTACGATTGTGAAACAAATGTCAGGAACAGACTGGATATAAACAACTACTTCCGGTAAGATAATATAAAAAACCTGATTAGCTTACGCACCTCTGTACATAAAGATCAAGTATCAATTAGCTTGCGTTTCTAGGCAGAGAAACTGAATAGGATGGCATAGGTTTACACATATATATGTATGTGTTCGTACGTATGGTACATATCACTGTACAGTGTTACCTACTAAAACACAATCTTCTTAAAATTCATTCATTAACTGAAGCATCAATACATGTGAGGCGCTACGCATATTGTACTCCAACGAAATTACAAGATGAATTATTAAAACGGGCTTTAGTGGTGTCCGTTTGATATTTCATCGGGTCTGAGCACTTGCTGGCTGATAAAAGCTATACATTTGTCGAAACTATTCCATAAAAGTGTATGGCTACGAGGTCTGGCTTTGAATCGCTTTGGGTACATGGTGATGAGCTTTGTGGCCACTGGGGGACGCTGGAAAAGGCTACGTGGCAACAGGATTCGCTCATCACTTTAGTAGGATGAGATGATGCCATGTAGTTTCGGTCAAAATTTTCAATACACCGTCTCGAAACCATATTTAAACTCCAACGAGAAATTGCAATTTAATCCTCTACAATCAAACGGGTCGGATCTTGCTCCATTAGATAAGAACCCCTGACGTACACAAAAGAATCATTTATTGGGAATATACCTACTCCTCAAAAATAGCTCTCTTTTTGAACCAGAAGGAAAGGAGTATAACGCCAACATTAATGACGGCAATAGCAGATTTTTGCAACGTATCTCGGGGTATTATCTCCTTTGCTAATACTGTCTTGTTGTTTTGCTACAAGTTTTCGGCAAAATGCTTTGACAATGGCTATATCCTCTCAAAATAACTGCTACTGTTCATTCATATTTTGTTCTTGTGCTTAATGACAATTTTAAATTAACTCCACAATGACGAGAATCTCGCCCTGTGTACGAGTATCAAACACTTTCCGTACGATGAGTCACTCCTAATCTAAAGGAAGTTCTCAGATGTCCACATGAGTAAAACATCATTGGATCGAGGGGTTTAAGAATACAGGTACATGTAAAAATCATATCACCTTTTCTGAAACAACTGCAAAAAAACAAATGAGACTCCAACCCCAGCTTCACTCGTACCGTACCGGTAATCTATCTTTGTCTCTGGTCACACAACCTCAGAGGCAGAAGATGTTAGAAAAGAGGAAGCAATTTCAGATGCTGCTACTCCACCACCGACGAAAGAGATGGTGGTGCTAATGCCATGAAAAGCTGCAGCTAAGAACAAGACAAAAACTAAAATACCATCACTTCAGAAACTCCTCATAAGAACGCCAGCTGCAACTTTAACACCTTTTTCTACATGTATTATTGTCTCGGGTTGTTCTTGGCTGCCTCAGTCTTTAGGCAACCAAAGATGAAGCAGTCCAAGGCGCTGCTTCTTCCTCTCAAACAAAATCGCGATTTAGAACAGAAGAAAAGATAGGAATACCACGTCTTCAGAAATTCCTCCTTTCAAATGCCAATTTCATTTTTAACACTTTTCTGTTTCTACTTCTGTCTTCTTCCTGTAACAAACTCCAGGCCGGAAAACGATACTATAGATTAAAAAAAAAAAAAAAAAAACTGATACTGTTCCTCCTCGCCGCACTGCCGATCAAACATGTAGACACTGGTGCTAATACAATGGAAACCTGTATATATGAGCGAAAAATAAACTGGACTATCACCTCTTCTCAAAAAACTGCGGAGAAAGCCAATTAACACTCTGACCTCGGGTGGATTCTGGTGGTAAGTAATATTGTTTGAAGTTACACCGAGTACAATAAAGTAAAATGAAAGGGACAAATAAATCGTCTCCCAAGGTATAAAGGTTAAATCTAGATAGTTTATAAAGCACCCATTTCTCCATTTATATCTAGTTGTTTCACTCGACCAGAAGATGCTACCAGAGATGAAGCAATCCTAGACGCTGTTCTCCCCTCACCACACCAGCGGCAAAACACAGACAAACAGTGGCGCTAATACCCTTTGTTTACACGAAGCTAATAGCCAGTTGGAGCGCGAGAAATGGCAATTGTTTCACTTGCGCCGCGTCGGACGAGGTGTTGATACGCTCAGTAAACAACACCAGCTGCCGCACTGAGGGTAATTAACGCTAATGATGCAAAAAATAGCCTGTAATTCCCACACAACAGCTTCCCTCATTGGGCATTACCGAGGGAAAACAAGGCGTGGAGTGGGTACGGGAGGAGAAGGAGGGGGTAGGGGTCGAGAGATGAGGAGGGGAGGAGAGTTGGGGTGGTAGGAGGAAGGAGTGCCAGAGAGGAGGAGAGGGGGTGGGGAAAAGAACAGTTGGGAAGGAGGAAGTGGGGGTGCTGGGAGGCTGAGGGGTAGAAAGATGAGGGGACAAGAGTTGGGGTGGAAGAGGAGGGGATGGCCAGATGAAAAAGTGGCTTGGTGAAGGAGGAAATGCAGGACAAAACAGACAGAGGATGGAATGGGTACGGAAGGGGAAGGAAGAGGGGTGGATGGTTGGGGGAGAGGCACAGAGGGAGGTAGCACGAAAAAGTGGTGAGGAGAGAGAGAGAGAGAGAGAGAGAGAGAGAGAGAGAGAGAGACAGACAGACAGACAGACAGACAGACAGAGACAGACAGACAGACAGACAGACAGACAGACAGAGACAGACAGACAGACAGACAGACAGGGGGGAGAGGGAAGAAATGTGCGTTGGTGTGGGATAGTGTGGAGCAAAGAATAAGGGTAGAAGGGCAAAAGAAGAAGGAATATAGGAGATGGAAGGGGTAAAATGAGGGAATGGAGGAGAGAAGATGTGAGGAGGAGGAGGAGGAGGAGGAGGAGGAGGAGGAGGAGGAGGAGAAGAAGGAGGAGGGGGAGGGGGAGGAGGAGGAGGAGGAGGAGGAGGAGGGGATGAAGAAGGAATAGATAGGTGGTGGGACATGAGGTAGGAAGGAGGAGTAGGAGGGACAAGAAGGAAGAAAGGCTGATAAGTATAGAAGTAGGGAAAAGACAAAAGAGTGGAAGGAAATGAATGTAATAACAATGAGAAGAAGCTGCAAGAAAAATTAGAGAGAAGATGAAATGCACAGAAAACAGAGTAAACAGGGAATGAGGGGGATACAACACAAATGAGGAAACTTTAGCGATTATCTGCTTCTCTTACACTTTTTTCTTCTGGCCAAGTTTCCAGCCTCATATTACAGACCTAGTCTTTTACTTTTCCAAAAAACAAAAATGAATAGGGGTAGAACATTACAGCTATTTTAGTGTATAATAAAAATTGAATTAAGAAATTATAATATTCATTCTAACTTATAGTAACTTATAATGAACAACAACTGATCATCATCCTGACCTATTTTTCTACTTAAGGACGGAGCAGTTACATAAAATAATATTTAATGTGTCCTTCTATCACACTTACACCGGCAGAGAACTTGGCTGTTTAAAATACCTCCAACTTCAATATACCCTCCACTTATGCTTTCCTGTTTCCTCTATACACCCACCTACCTCACAACCAAACAGTACATCTAAGGATTAACAAAAACACACCCCACCCCCTACCCTAACACTTATTTCCATTGTGTCAGGCAATTTAGGACCACACACTAAGCTTTATCTTCCCAGGATGACAGTTCTTACTTTACCGATAACTCATGTCTAATAGAAGAACCTAATCTGACCCTAACAGCCTATAACCTAACTTAGACCTTTCCGGGGAAAAAGAGCCCCCAAATCGACTACAGTTCTTAAATCTGCCATTCTAACACTTCCAGTAGCAGTCCTATCCCCACCCGCCTACAATCTAACCAACCTGGCCACATGCAGTCACTCACCCACAACCCCATCTCCGAAATCCATCAAAATTCTCACCAGTTTACAACCATACTTCTGACCTACCTGTGCCTCACCTGTTAACAACACTTCTATATCACAACTCCGTTCTCACATCTAGGCCTGTCTGACCTTCCATCTAAATCTGATCCCACCCGTCCACACATTCACTCCACCTTCACTCACCTACCGTGCAACGCCAGTCTTGCCCTAGTTCCACCTAACCTAACCTCTTAAACCACCCCTCCACCACCAACAGACGACCAACCATCTACCCATCCATGCCCGGTTCTCATGACGACCTTATCTGCTTCTACAGTTATCATGCTGACAAAAATCATTACCTCCAACACCATCCATACAATCTTCCAACTCCACCCACTCAAACCCCACACTCTCCGACTCGTTTCCAATCCTGTCACCCTCCTATATCCTTACCACATTATGCCCCAAGACTCCAACTCCCACTGACGTACTTACTTACGCGTAACTGACAAGGAAAGCACCAAACATACCCCCAGATTATTGGAAGCAACGTCGATTTACACATTTAGTTCCTTGTCATATAATAGATCTATGTGCAAACAGACTGGGGCAACGATATTCCTGTCCAGTGGTCTCCTAGTAGGCCTGGAAATGAACCATGGATCTGTTACGTGTGGAACGAGTGTGCTTTCGATTATACCACCGCCACAACCCCCCATAACAACGTCCGTAACCTTACCTTCACAATATATCCTTCACCACTAATACAAACCCCACCTCTAACCCCACATGCCTACAACCTACCTCTCACCTACTCCTACCACTGTCACTGAACCTTTACAACTCCATTCCAACCACTCCCCTAAATAGACTCCACCTTTATCCCATCCACATACCCTCTCTCTCAGTCACCACCAAAAGGCAGCCCCCCCACTTCCAGCCTCATCTACCCACAACCCGTACCCTTCCACTCCCCACCAAATGACAAACCCTCTTACCCCACCCCCACCACACGCCTATAGAAACCCCACCTACAAACCCCTCCCCTAAATCACCACCCCCCATACATAAACGCCACCTCCAAACCCATCCACTCACAACCTCCCTCCTACTCACCACCAAAAGACAAGCCCACTCACCCCCCACCCTCAGTCTCTCTCAACACCCGCCATAATGGAGTCACGACCCGCCCAACTTGCACAATTAGCACGCTGGCAAAAATCCCTAATGAGGAAACTTGTGATCACAGCAGCTAATGAGAGCAAGGCCGGGTGGAGTGGCTGGGTGGAAGGTGGAGTGGTCGGATGCAGGGTGGAAGGTGGAGTGGTCGGATGCAGGGTGGAAGGTGGAGTGGTCGGATGCAGGGTGGAAGGTGGAGTGGTTGGATGTAAGGTAGAAGGTGAAGTCGGTGGGTGGAAAAGGTAGGTGGAAGAAATAGGTGGTGGGTGGAGTGACTGGGTGGAGGAAATGGGAGTGGGTGCCGTGGCTGAGTGGAGGAAATGAATGGTGGGTGAAATGTCTGGGTGGAAGAAATGGGTTTGGGTGGGGCGGCTGGGTGGAGGAAATGGGTGGCGGGTGGAGTGGCCGGGACGAGGAAGTACGTGGTGGATAAAATACTGGTACTAAATACGTGAAGTGGTTTACTGTATGGTGTATAGGGGTAGGGTGTGGACTGGAAGTGACTAGCAAATAAACAGTATGGTGTGGAAGAAATGGCTGAATGGAGCAGGGTGGATTAAAAGTCTGATGGTAGCACATGTAGATGGATGGAATTGATTACGTATGATTGAAAGGTGGTGTGGTGTGGTGTGGTGTGGTGTGGTGTGGTGTGGTGTGGTGTGGTGTTGTGTGGTGGGGTGCGGGTTATCAAAATGGCAGGATATAATAGATAACTGGATGAGCGAAGACGAATGGATAGTCAACGCGAGTCTGCTAAACGTTTGGGTAGTTGAGATGAGGCGGGGATGGATGAGAGTCGCTGGAGAATGGGAATATATGATGAAGTGTGTGTGTGTGTGTGTGTGTGTGTGTGTGTGTGTGTGTGATGTCAGTATCCTCTAATGTCCATGTAATCAACCTCTTCAGTCTATGCTTGAATCCTTTTCATTCCCTAAATCTCTAAATACCTAGTTTTTCCCCTCTTCCTGTCTGTCATCTATGCCATTTTCATTTCTTTCCCCTCTATGTATCCTGTTCCCTTTTCTCTCTATCTCCAGTTTTGCGTTATTTATATTTTCCTTATCTACAAGCTTGTCTTCTTCCTTCATCTCTCTACTAACTTTAGCCCTTTGTATTCTACTTACGTTCATTATTACTGAACTTTAAGAAATTTCCTCTTTTCTATCTCTTTTCGCAATTATATATTGTTAACAGGCTATCATCCTCTTTCCATATCGATTACTTACTTAGCGCTTTGCATATATTTATTATTAGGCAAAAAGTTCTTTTACCTCCTTAATTCTTGGGAATGGAGGTATGGATGATGATGATGATGATGATGATGATGAATTTGATGATGGTGATGATGATGGTGATGATGATGATGATGATGATGATGATGATGATGGTGATGGTGATGATGATGATGATGATGATCACGAAGATGAATTCTTTTATGTTTGGGTCTCTCCTAGTGCTTTATTCCAGCTAACGACGTGATTTTACTCGTATTCAGCTCAGCGTAAGTCAATGAGGCCTGAAAGTTTTTATGTGTCATCATTAAACTTTCCCGTGTCGCATCTTCTCTCCTGTCTTATTCCAGCTAGTGCCAGACAGTCTTATTCAACTCATGTAAGTATTAATGTCATACTCGAACCAAAGGGACTAGATTCAAAGTCGATCTGAACGAAGCAACCATTTTCACTGAAGATAAACATAGTCCACATTAAGAACACTGAAAGAGGGAAGTGTATGAATATCAAGGGCTGTAGTTAGTTAGAAACCCGCATTTTGTGTGAGCCACGGATGTCGTTTTATTCCTCCATGCAATATCTCCTTTCTTTTTTCCTCCTTTTTCTCCAAGGAAGGCAAACAGCAGCAGTCTAATGGTCCTTCCAAGGTTGTTTGCTACAGGGAAGACTATGAGTATCCTTTTTTCTCTTTCCTTCTGTCTTTCATTCATCTCATTCATTACTCTCTTATTCAGCTTCCCCC
>NC_137007.1:36298712-36376212 GCF_032717465.1 Coenobita brevimanus | reverse complement strand
CCTTTTTAATAATGCTATCTTTTTCCAATCTCTCCTTTCCGATTATTTTCCTTCGCCCTCCCCCTCCATATTATATAATTCCCTCTCCGATTTCCCATTTCCCTCAACATGTCCCCTATCCTATCCACCTCTTTTCCTCCTCCTTCACATCCCTCTCACTTCTACCTCTCTCCTTTCCTCGTACTCTTCACCACCCTCAGGTTTCTCTCTCTCTCTCTCTCTCTCTCTCTCTCTCTCTCTCTCTCCTATTCCTCACGGATCTATCCCTCTATCTGTATGTCCCTTCCTCAGAGCACGTCTCCCTGTCTCTTTCACTCTCCTTATCGTTATTCATCTCCCGTTGTTTCACTTTTATTATGCTCCTCTTTTCTCTCCTCTTATCCCTGTATCCTCCAGGCCCGATCTTCCTCCTATCTTCCTCTCTCTCCTACCTCCTGTCTTTCTCTCCTTCTCCTCTCTTGGTTTCTCTTTCCTTTATCACCACATCCTCATATTGCTGCCTCCATTAATTTTCTCCCTCTCCTTCTCTCATCAAAAATACCTCTTCCTCCTATCCTTCTGTCCTTCTCTATTCTCTCCCTCTTCCTCTCTCTTGCCTCCCCACTCTTTCTCTCCCACCTCTCCCCCATTTCTTCCTCTCCCTCTGTCTTACCATCCCTCTCTTTCTCTACCACCTCCCATCCCTCTCCCTCTCTCTCTCTCTCTCTCTCTCTCTCTCTCTCTCTCCTCAAGGTTTCCACAGTCCCGGCATCCCTGCTCCTTCAACCTGCATCCAAATCCCATCGTCTCTTGCCGCCCTCAAGCAAGCCTAAGCCACACCCACCCAGCCCAACCTACCCAACTGCACCCCAGACCAAAATCACGTATGGGTGGGTGTATATAGAGTAGAGATCTAGGTGTTGGGGGGTGAAAAACGGGTCTCTTATGCACAGGTCCTGGTATGTGGGGTCCGAGAAGGGGTGAAATATGAACGAAACCAGGTGGGAGTGTTTGTGAGCGAGCGAGGAGTCCGCTTGGCCGGTAATAGAGCCAATATTGGACGGTAATTAGGCTGGCGGCACCACCAATTAGGGTGTGGAGCCGCCCCTCTCCGCTCCCCGTCATACAATATGCTCCCGACTGTACATAAACCCACGCGTAATGGCTCCTTCTATTTCTGTTTCCGACCTTCGTCAGCAGGAGAGGAGAGGAAGAAGATGCAAGGAGGAGGAGGAGCACGAGGAAGAGACGGAAAGGCTGTGTTCATGGTAGCGCTGGTTAAGATCAAAGAAACTGATTATAGAGTCGGTTTGTTTTTACCTAATGGAACTGGGCCACTCCTACAACCTTAATTTTAATTCCTGGTTGCATGAAATTCAATGGACCTTAGTTCTGAGTTAAGATAATTGCGTGTTGTTAGTTACTACTCAAAGCCACTCTCTAATCTGACCACACTTGGCCATCAACTGAACTGAAAGGTGTCAGGTCTTTTCGTTAGGGACCGCAGTCATAAACTCTCTCTAGTTTAAGATGGCTTGTTTATATTTGTATCCTAACTACAAAGCACAACACCAACAATAAAATGAATATGAAAGAGAACAACACGGCAACAAAATGAGTCCCGATAATTTCTATGAAGACCTGTTTATTGCAGAAAATGACCAAGATCATTTAAGAATATGGTTACCTGGGTAGAAAAATAAACACTATACATTTGACGCTCCGGCGAGTCGCACGACCTCCGCGTCATCAAAGCTCATTTCAAGCCAATCAGTATTCCTCAAACTGCAAGGTTCTCCTAATTACTCATTCTTACATGTTTTCTGAGTCTGCACTGCAACTGTTCAATTTATGTGACTAAATAACAAAAGATTAAATATATATTAGAAATTTCACGACGTTTTCAGCAACAGTGAAAGTGGCCCGACTGTTCAAGAAAATATTTATTTCCATGCACAAACGCAAATATATATTATGTCAACAAACATGAGACTATGTAAATATATTATGTAGTTTAAACACATGTGACTGCCTAAGTCGCAGCTACGATATATAGAAGTACTCAAATTATATAATATTATATATATATATATATATATATATATATATATTCTCCTTTATGTATCAGTTTTCCCTTTCCTAGTAAATTAGTGGATATACTCGTACTTCTCTCTCCTCAGTTAGACACAGTGCTTACTAATACAGTCCTAGACTCCGCGGAAGCTGAATATATTACACTGCAATGTTCATCCACAAAATTTAAATCGAAGGCTTAGCACACACCAAGCTGAATCTCCTCACATCAAGTTTTCTTATGAATATGAGCAAAACAGGGGAGAGAGGGCTTTGCAGTATTGTGGAACTGCAATACAGCAGGAGGGACATCGTTAAAAATGAGATCTTCTATCCCACTTCTATTCCTTTTTCAAAATAACGACGTGAAGATGGTCACGCAGTACAAGTTCTTAACAAGTGATGGTGCTTCCACGAGATCAAAAAGGCTGTTCTTCGCATTTACACTCAAGTACAGTGAAAATGTGAGTGAATATACGACTGGACACCTATGAATAAAGAGTTACAGGTGCACATGAAGGTAAAACATGATATAAGTACAGGCCCAGGGAACTGATAAAATGTCCTTTAGTACACTGGCAGAGGTGGCAATTCTGGCAAAATATTCATACAAAGGTCCATAGATGTAACAATACCCGATCATCACATTATACAACACATGAATGAACGCAATTTTCAATATGAGTATACTAATGAACATAATTTTCAATAGTTAATGCTTACTATGTTGCCAACATCTGATGGCTTATTTTACTGAGCAGCTGTAAACATTATACTCGTATGTGGCTGGTCTGCAAACCACAAGTACATTCAGCAGTGAGGAAGTGAAGCTAAACATGCTTTACTTTCATCATATATTTCACGGATGATCTGGCTTACCTACAACTTCCCGACCACATTTTTATGAGTATAGAAGGTCCCTCAACTTCTTCAAACCGGCGACGAATATTTCTCAGTTTATTCTTGTTTTCTCTAGATAATTTTATTAAATTTAAGGGAGACTCCAAACTATAGGGGTTAGATATAGCTTTCATTATCCCATTCTATACTGGACGTTTTCATTCAGCTGAATGTAATCGTCTGGTACAAACAACAGTATATTTAAAAAGTTATCACCTCATTCAAAAAGTTAGCTCCTTTACAACGACAATGATATTTTTTCTTGTCCCTGCTGCCGTTGGGAAGACCTCTCTTACTTGAGGCTGTAATACCCCAACCCACTTAACCCTTCATTGTGATCACATGTTTTTATAGTTTGCTCTTGCTATATCCAGACGGTTTTCTTCAGAACAAGTAAGGTCTCCCACACCAAAATGCATCGTTAATGTCACAAGTGTTGCCATAACGCCTTTACACCCAAAACAACATCAAAGTCCTCAACAGTTCACCTGCACAACCCTGATCAGTAAATATCTTCGCATGTATTTGGTTCCGAAGTGATGAAGTGAGATTCCAAACAGCTTGATAATAGTAGTTATATTCTTTCTATTTTAACTTGGCCCAAACTGTTAACTCCACCATGAATGTCGAGCTGCAACAACAGATTAATACTAGAATACTATGCTAGTCACGAATAAGTTTTTTAAAATGGGGTGTAGAACCGTAGAAGTCTTTTTTCCGCCAAAGAGCTGCGTAAAATAAACTGCAGAAGGACAAAATTCTGGGTCACGTTAAGGTGAAAAGAATATAGTTGGGCAAATACGCAACTGGCTGTTACTACGGTATTTTCATTCTTACTTTCGAGAGTTAAGCAAGATCTCACAAGGTATTGATATGATCTAGATGAACTACTGTATTAACCGTAACTGTACATGCAAGAGCAGCTCAGCGTTCACCTCAGCAGCGGGCGACAGCAGAGGCAGGTTTATTGATCAGTAGGAGCCGAGGGGAGAGTGTCGAGCTCCCCGCCTCACGGTTTCGACCCCCTGTCAAGAAAATGATCCTATTTCCGGGGATAGGAGATAGGGGGAGGGGAGTACGGAGGGGTCGGGAGGTGGGGAGGGAAGGGAGAGAGTGCAGGGAAGAGAGGTAGTGGAAGGATAGGTCATGGGGGCTCGGGATTGGGATGGGAGGTAGGGGGAAAGATGATGAAGATTATGAAAGTTGGGGAAAAGCTAAAAAACGATAGGAAGGGAGGGGAAAGAACGAAGAGAACTGAGAGGGCAGGGGAAATACTGAAGGGGAGTAGGAATGGGAAGGAAAGGTTAAAGGAGTACAGGAAGGAAAGGGAAAAGATAATGAAGAACAGAAGCGGTGTGGAAGAAAAGAAGACGACAGAGGGATAGGTCAAGATGGTTTGGAGCAGAGAAGGAGGGGAATGAGAAAGGATGAGAAAGTAAGGGAAGGAGAGGAAAGGACGAGGAAGAGCAAAAAAACAGATGGAAAAGTCACGAGGGTAAGGAACTGAGATGGAAGAGAGGGGATGGATGAGGAAGAAAAGGGTGGAGGAGGATAACAAATAGGAAGGAAGGGGAAATAAGGAAGAAGAAATAGGAAGACTTGGGAAAGGGTATGGAACTGTAGGAAGATAGAGAATTCAACATTTAGGATATACAGTACTGGGTGAGGGAAAAAAGATAAGACTGCTAAATGAGCAATTAGGTAGTGTAAAAAGGAAGTAAAAATGGTGATAAATAAAGAACAGAAGCAGGCAGTATGAAAAGAAACAGAATCACTGAAAGAAATGGGGAGAAAACAGAAGCGAAAATGTCATATGAATTACTGTAAAGAATTGTGGAACGAAAACTTATTAGGTATGAATGCAGGATGACTCGGAATGAAAATCGAAGTTAGTGTGCTCCACTACGGAAGTATAAATTACCGGTATTTTTCTCTTTTATCCGGACTACTATAAGACAATCCAGTTTGCATCAGAACGGGTCTCTCGGATGCAGGAGGATATTATGAACAATGACGACTTTCTTAATCTTGAATTCTTGCTGTCCCCAGACGATTTTACTCACCTTTGGAAAGAATTCATTTCTTTTAAACCGAGGTCGTCTTTTATATTCCATTCTTGCTAAATCCAGACGATGATATTAAATTTAGTAAGGATCTCTAGCACTGAAGGGTATAGTGAGGGCTATATCAAACCCCTCCAGTCTGAAATGTCTCCCCAAAGCTGAACAAGCTCGTCTAGAGGTAGCATGAACAAAATAAATACGTCATGGCACTGAAGCGGTGAATGAGTGAGTTTCATATTACCTTCATAAACCCATCCACTACGATGACGCCTATTTTTCATTAATTCTCATTACTCTAGACCCGTTCAATATAACGAGCTTTTTTTAAATTCCTTCAATCGCCATGTGATTCCGTTCAATTTCAGAAGGACGTCTCCTCATTAATGAGCTAAAGTGCCACTGAAGTAGGCTGGGATGTTAGAAGCGAAGAAGGGAATTACTGTATCAAAGTTTGGGGGGGTTCTGGCTGATCCCGTCTAGATAATCATGTGGTGTGTGAGAAAAGGCTCAGTGAAAGATCTTTAACAGTTTTAGATACCACCTGGATGAACTGGAATGACAATGAAAACATGAATACAGTAAGTTTTGCCTCTTTCAGTACAATAACGATTTCTTCCCACTACACAGCTCATTGGGAGTGGGCAGGACGCAGCATTGCTCCAGGCCCAGGTTCAAAGAAAGGACTATGTTTCTCCTGACAGAAGTTCTTAGAGAAGGCTATGCTTCTCCTGGCGGAGGTAGTAAGCATTACCATAACAACCGGAAGCGTTAGAGAAAAAGTTTTTAGGGGAGATTATTGTAGTATTCGTTATCTCCCCTCAGGCTTCAAAGAGTCCCCTTTGCAGAGTGGAGCAACATATTTTTGCTGTGCTTGTTAATTTTATTCAGGCTGCAGTCACACGACTATATTCACATTAGTGGATGTATTCCGTAATTAAATGCTAATAAATAATGCCCATTTACTACCTCTAGCATGAGCCTCATGGACATATTGTAGATGCACCAGAAAACACCTGGAAAATGTCGATTACCTCCAAAATTATCTTTTGTAAGATCTGAAATAATGTAGGATATATTTACTTTCCAATACCGTGTAGTGAAGGAGAGTGTGGAAAGTGTGGAGCGCATCCAGTAGAAGCAGTCTGGACGTGAAGCTCCTCCTCAACACAAGTAATTATGTTTGCTTCGCCCGACCCTCACTTAGCCAAGCAAATTCTCGCGATTGTTACAGCGACTCCGGTAATCCCAGGCTCCAATTGATTTTCCAATCTTTTTTCCATTAGGAGGCGGCGCGCAGGCTGCTCCGGTGTCAAAAGTAGCTGTAATCTTAGCCTTATTTGATTACGACACGATATTGAAAAAGTGCTGATTGAAATGCAATCACGCCGGGGGCTGTGAGATTCCTTTTTTCTTTTTCTCACTCTCTCCCTCCTTCTCACATTCTTGCTCGCTCTCTCCGTCTTTCTCACTGTGTCGCCCCCTTATCCTAACTCTCTCCCTTTGACTCACTCACTCTCAATATCATTCTACCCCTTCCCCTCCTCCCCTCCCTCACTCCTCTTGCGACCTTCTCACAAAGAATAGTATTTTTCCAGAGGTTCCAGACCCCCTCCACCCCCCTACCAGATTCCGATTTCTTTCCTCCCTCCCAGAAGACATCGCTCAGCCCCCTCCCTTTAGACATCCTCCTCCCTCCTCTCTCCTCTCCTCCTCCTCCTCCTCCTCCTCCCTCGTCCTCCCTTCTCCTTCTTCCTCCTCCCTTCCCTATCCTCCTTCTCCTCCCTCCTCCCTCTCCGTCCTACCTTTACCTCCCTCCCTCCATCCCTCAGACCGTTTTTCCTCCAGATTGGGTAACTAAATAATTAATTTCTGAATCCAGTTTTTCACTCGAGATGAGCTGAACTTCTAATTTTCTGTCACAGCGTCACTGAGCACGCCTTGCTGGAGATCTGGGCTGATGGAGGAGAGGGTAGGGGGGAGGGGGAAGAGGGGAGTAGAGTTGTGGGGTGGGGGAGGAGAGGGAAGTGGGAAGTAGAATTGTGGGGGAGGAAGGCTATGGGAGTAATCTTATGTGGGGAGGGCAGCGTGGGGAGGGAGGAAGTGGGATATAGATTTGCGGGGAAAGGGCAAGTGGGGATAGACTTGTGGGGAAGAGACAGTGAGCAGTAGACTTGTGGGGAGGGAGGAAATGGGAAGATGGACTTGTGAAGGGGTTGTGGGGCACAGACTTGTGGCGAGAGGGGTATGGGGAGGTCGACTTGTGTGGAAGCCTTTGAGGAGGGAGGAAGTGAGGTTATACTTGTAGGAAGTTGGGCAGTACAGGGGTAGAATTATGGGGAGGGGGTCTGGGGGGAAGTGAGGGTAGACTTGTGGTGAGGGAGACAACGGGGTAGAATTATGGAGAGGGAAGGCTGTGGAGGGTAGACTTGTAGGAAGGAGGAACAGGGGACCAGATTTGTGGGGAGGAAGGGGAGCAATGAGGGCAGACGTGTGGGAAGGAGGGAACACTGGAGGATAGATTTGTGGGGAAGGAGGAAATGGATGATAAAATCGGATAGCAAAATCGTTTGACGTCAGCCAAAATAAAACACAAAGTAGATCATTCACAGCTAAGTGGTTAATCGTCTGGCGGCCGTAAGATAAATGGAAATAAAAGTCAAAAAGAGTCTAATAAAGTGATACAGAGAATTTCAAGGAACACGATACAAAGAACAACTGACGGGTATGATAAGGCAATAGTTCTGAGAAAGCACGAAAGAGACGAAGGAGAAGAGATTAAGAGTAAGAAGTACCTGTATGTGACGAGGCGATTTAAGACACAACGTAATCGGGTAGGTGACAGAAGATTGCTCAGTGCCGAAAAGAGACAATAGAGAAAGCCACTAGAACATTAGGATGAGACAGTAATGTTAAATTGAAAATGTGACAACGAGACAGAAGACAAAAGAGATAGAAAGAGATAAAAAAAAAAAAAAAAAAAAAAAACGAAGCACGACCACTCAACAACGGAAACTGCAATGAAAAAACTGGAAAAGTAAGAAGAAATATCTGATAAGGGGGTAAAATATATTTCAGGAAGAGATAGAATGAAGATATAAGACCAAGACATGTAACGAAGAAACAAGGTGGAGACAAGAACGTTAGGAACAAACATGATGTGAAAGGGAGATTGAAGACCAGAGAGATGAAGGACAATGTATAATGAAATATGAGACAAACAGATAACAGACAACCGCAGAAGATAGGAATGACTAGGTGCAAAAAGACAATATGGCCAGGAAATCAAAGAAAATACACGAAGAAATAAAGGAATGGAGAACTACACAAGAAAGAAAAGGTGGAGACATATACAATAAGAAGATATGCGTAATTGGGAGATTTATGACAATACAATAAAAAAAGAAAAAATACTACAACGGGACCCAAAACGAAGACAACAAAAGAGGGAAGAGAGAAGGAGACAAATATAATATGAAGAAATATGAGACGAAGAGCTTAAAACATATGGAGATAAAACGATAATACATGAATATATACTCGTATGTAACAAGTACAGGGAAAAAAAGTGCGACTAGACTAGGGAATAACAAGACAGTACAGGAAAGAAATGTGTATCAAGGCGCCAAAAAGCAATACACAAAGAAATGTGTTACATGAAGGGGAAGAAATGTACAATAAGATACAAGACAATACAGGAGAGAAGTACGTACCAAGAGGACAAAAGACAATACAGGAAGAGATAAGACAAAGAAAAATACAACACAACACAGAAGAGATAAGAAAATAAAGGAAAATACTACACAACACAGGAAGATATAAGAAAATAAAGGCAATACTACAGGAAGAAATAAGAGAATAACGACAACTACTTCCACTCGCCGCGCAACAAAGACAACCTCCTCCATCCCTGAGCTCATCATCTTTAGTCAGTTGGATACGGGGCCCCTTCACCCTACCCTATTGTCGCTGCTAAAGGGGAAATTTTAGAAGGGATGAGACTAGGATTATTTCCACCAATTTAGAGATATAAACCCCTTTAGAAGGACGTCTTTTTGTTTTGCTTTTTACTTTATTCTTGATACTACCAGACTATTATACAAGAAGGCATTTTCTTTATTTCATTCTTGCTGCTGTCAGACGATTTTAGGAAAGATGAGACTATGATTTATTCCCACCAATTTTGAGGCATTAATTCCTTCATACCAAGGACGTCCCTTTCATGTTATTCTTGCTAGAACCAGACGATATCATTCAGCTTAGAAGCACCCTCTGATAAAGAGTTACTAAGGACTGCATTATAAATCCTCCAGTTTGAGAAGTCTATCGTAAGTTAAAAAAAATATAGTCTCGAGATCAGTTTAGGAGAGATCCCTTGTACAGAGGAAGTTACTGAAGGAGTAACCTAAGTCCTCCAGTTGTGTATCATGAGGTGAAAAAAAAAATCATCTGGAAACAGCAAGAATAAATAATACATCAACTGTGAGCACTACTCACCATAAATGCGCTCGGACAAACCTAAGTATCAGTTCTGAGTTCGCTTATTCAGTCTTATCTTCCAGATTTCTTATAAACAGATCCAACTCTGTATATTGAGCCTGGGTGGTCCTGCTTCGAACCAAGATGAGTCACAATCCTCCGCTATATCAACATATACCACCTTCACATGTCACCATTTAGAAGCTAATATTAAACTGCATACTAGGGTCATCGGACTCAGGACAATGATCGACAGCATGGATCAAGACCTGTGCGACAGTACTAGTGGGGGATGTTTTAATGGCATGTCAGCGAGTCTTGTGGGCGATAAGTGAAGATTGTTTTGATCTAATCCTCCACTGTTTCATGTCCAAACCAGAATCAATCCCACTATCAACAAGCCATTCCTCTACCACTGAACCACCACTAATCAATGTGTTCTTACAAGTTTGTTTTCATCCATGCATTCTAATTTTTCTTTTCCCAATTTAGGGGACAACAGGGGTGGAGGAAAAGGTTAAATTTTCTATATCCCTATTTCCCTTTACCCTCAACTTCATTCCTTCCTTCCTCCTCTTCTCTGCAAATCCAACGAGTCAAAGTGCTTCTGCTGCGTTTTCCTACGAGTATTTTACTCACGAAATGCTATTTCTCGTGTACTCTTTTTGCTGCTTACGAGTATCCAGTAACGAAGCGTTCCTAATCACATTCTCTCTCTCTCTTTCTCTCTCTCTCTCTCTCTCTCCTTTCCCGTCAGTGTGTTTCTCGTCATAGTTTCTTTCTAGTCTTGATCAGCCATTCTTCTCTTCTTCCCTTTCTATGAACATCCTTCTTCATTTCCCGTCTCTCATCTTCCTTTACATACATATATATATATATATATATATATTTGCTTATTCTTCTTGTCACCTGACGATTTTATTCAGCTCACTGGGAAGCGTTCTGCTGTGAAGCAGTGATAATAATAGCAGTAAATGCAACCCCAGGCTCGACTGAATGTAAACCCCGTGGACTGCAGGTTGAAACTGCACTTCTGCAGTCCATCGGCCTTTTTTCACGAGATATGGGGGAAGTGCCGGACCTTTATATAGCCCAGTTATTTCGAGGCCACCACCTGAAGCAGTCCCTCTCCAGCACGTGTGATGGGAGTTAATGGGGGCAATACAAAACCACTCTGATCGAAAAATTTATCCAAGAATTAATGAAAATGTCTGGAGATAGCAAAAATTTAACTGGGAAAATATGTCTTCTGGTTAAAGGGTTAACACATTTTCTTAACTTCCTTACCTCTTTTCCTAACCCAGTCTTGCCTTCGTTCCCGAAACCTTGATTTCTGGTCTCTTTTCCCTAATATTTCTCTTCCTGTAGTCCAGTTTCTTGCTTCTTACCTCCTATCGTTCCCTCTTCTCCTCTCTCACCTTTGAACTATTATTTTCTATTCTTAGCTCCTCTCACCTCCCATTCTTTTTCCCTCACCTCTTGCATTTCTCTCTCATCGACTGGCACCTTCTCAGAGTCTCTCACTTTTTCTGTTCACCCTTTCTCCTTCTTTCATCTGACCTTATTTTTCTTCTTTCCTTTATTTTCCCTCTTCGACTTTCCCCTTCTCTCCCTCCCTATCACCTTCATATTTTCAACTCTCTTTCTCTAATTTCTCTTTGCTTCTCCGCTCAACTCCCACTTTTCTCATTCATTCATTCTCCTTCTCCGTCTCTTCCTCCTTATCCTCCTCTCTCCTCTCCCTCTCTCCTCGTCACACTTCCCCTCTCTCCTTCATCTTTCGCTCTCATTTTCCCTCCTCCCTTTTCATTTGTCCCTGCCTCCTGTCTCCTACTTTTCCTTCATATCTAATCCTTTTTGTCCATTTCCTTCCCCTCCTCTCCTTTCCCTCTCCTCTTCATCTCCTTTCCATCTCCTCCTCCTCCTCCTCCTCCTCCTCCTCCTCCTCCTCTTCTACTTCTACAATTTCTCCTCTCATTTATCTTCTCCCTCTTTCCAATCCTCCTCTACGCATACCTCCTTTTCCACACCTTCCTCTCTCCCCATTTCCTGTCTCATTCTCTCCCCTCACCTCCCATCTTTCTCCCCTTTCATCTCCCCTACCTTCTTCCATCCTCTACCCTCTCCTTCCTCATGTTCCCTCTCCTAATCCTTCCCCTCTCTCACTGCTTTTCTCCTCCTTCTCTTCCCGCACCTCCTCTCTCCTTTCTCTCTCTCTCTCTCTCTCTCTCTCTCTCTCTCTCTCTCTCTCTCTCTCTCTCTCCTCCCAGCCCTTCCCCTCTTACTGCTTCTCTCTGCCTTCCTCCCTCCCCTCACCTCCTAACCTCCTCTCTTCTTTCTCACTCTTCCTCCAGCCCTCCTCTCTCCCCTCATGTAACTTCCTCTTCTCCTTATCCCCTCCTCTATCCCCTCACAAAACCTCCTCTCTTCCTTCTCCCTTCCCCTGACCTCCTCTCCTCCTTCTCCCTTCCCCACCTCCCTCTCTCCCTTCACCTAACCTCCTCTTCCCCACCTCTCCCCTTTCCCCTCTCCCCTCTGCTCCACACGCAATAAAAAGTCCAGCGTCTGCGTGCCTGGACTGCCAAGCCTCGACCTCCGCCAATAAGAATCGGAAAATGACTAATTCTGACCAAGTTTAGATGTTTTTTCTCCTCTCTTCCCTTCCCTTCTTTTTTCATTTTTATTCTGCTCCCTCCTTAAATAGGCTTCCCCCTCCCCCAGTAAACCACTTTGCCTACTCTTTCTTATCTTCTATTTCTTATGTTTCCATTAGTTATTTTCTCGTCTCCTGTTTTCAGTTTTATTCTTTTCGATTCTCTCTCCCTCAAACAAGCCTCGCTTTCCTCTTCCTCTCCATCACTTCGCTACCCCTTTTGTGTCCTCTTTATTTTTCCATTCTTTTAGGTATCTCCTCTTTTCCTCTTCCTCCTTTTTCATCTTTCCTCTCCTCCATTTCTTCCCTTCCTTACATGTCTCCTCCTCCTCCACCACTACTTAACCTACCTATTTTTATTTCCATGTTCTGTGCTTCCTTTATACATTTTCCCTTTCTTCCTATTCTTCTTTCTATTTTCTGCCCTATTCTAGTCTCTCCCTCCTTCTCCACCGCCACTTTACCAAACCTTTCTTATCTTTTCTGTCTCCTTTTTATTCCCTTCCATTTTCTGTCCCCCTCTCACGTACAGGCCCACTTTAACGCTTTATCTTTCGTTCATCCTAAATCTTTTCCTTCCTGAGAGATGGAGTTTGAGAAATAATTTGCATATGTCTCACGAAAAGTGAACGATGATTTAACAGCCTGAAGGGGTGGGTGGTTATAGATAAAAATGGATAAATTAATAAATAAGTTATAATAATAAAAAATAATAACAATAATAATAATTATAGCCGATCCTATGTGTCCCTTCAAGATGTAAAAGTTCGAGGTTAGGTTGCATATTTATGGACTGATGAGCAGCCTACTTCCCCTGATGGCATAAAGTGATCCAAATACCTCGTCACTCTTTTGGGAATCGAACCTGTATGTGCAAGGCCCTCAGTCCATCCGAGGCGTTTTAACCACTACACCACCTGGTAATAACCAACTTGCCATTTTGAACGGCACACCTATAGCTTACTCTTTTAGTGGTTAGGGCGGGTTCTGTTTTTGTGGCTAATATTTGGCGTTGGTGTGATGGGTGGGCGAAACGCTACTGAGGTTATTGCTGCCGCCGCTGGTGAATAGGTCGCGGGGTTATTGGAGTGCTTAGTGAGTTAGGAGCTAGTTAGGGTCGTGGTTAGTGGCTGTGATGGGGACTCTCTCTCTCTCTCTCTCTCTCTCTCTCTCTCTCTCTCTCTCTCTCGTGTGTGTGTGTGTGTGTGTGTGTGTGTGTGTGTGTGTTTACTCCGTTTCTTGGCAAGTCAGACAGGGTTAAAGTAAACAGTGGCGTCTGTCAATCTGCACGCTGTACTGCATGTTTGTCCGTTCACAGATTTCTTATACAGTAAATAAATGGGAAGTTAACCTCTTCCTTACGATGACGCCTTGTTTATCTAAATTTTATTTACGCCAAACGATTTCAGCTCAGATGTTTTTTTAACAGAAGTTAAATATAGCCTTCATTAACTCGCTCACAAGAATCTCTCCTAAACTAAGTAAATTTGTCTGGAGGTTGCGGGGAATGCACATGCTAAATTAAAACATAATCGCACTTAAATTGTTAAAATATTAGGATAGTATCATTACTGAGGTAATTTCCCGTATAACCGGGTAATTCTGTAACACAGTAATGTGCACTTTCAATTACATACCCCTATACCACCTTCTGTCGCTCATAACGGCAAGGGGAAGAGAAGTACGAATGTTAAAAAGAGACGAACGACAGCTTAAAGTTTAGCCACTCTTCCCTTTACAATAATCCCTCTCAATCGCATTCCGCTCCATTCAATATCCCTCCGTATTTGCCAGCTACGCACTCGCTTTGCTTCCCAATCTCCCCGATCTCTGTCCTTCCTCTTTTCTCAACTTTAATTCTTGGGACTTTTTTCTTTCTTCAGTCGCCAACTCTCTGTCTCAGTCACCCCTTCCTCTCCAACCATTTTTCCTGACCAAATACTTGTCACTTCCTCCTATCCTAATCCCCCTAGGCAATCTATCCCTCAACTACTCCTCCTAGGCAATCTACTTCAACTACTCCTCCTAGGCAATCTGTCCTTTAACTAATCACCCTAAGAAATCAATCCCTCAACTAATCCTCCTAGGCAATTTATCCCTTATCCTGCCTAAAAGCATATCTTCTGTCGATCACCCTTTATCCCACTTCACTCATGGATCATCTTATTCCACCTCCCACTGTCAATCACGATGCCAATAACTGGTGAACAGAACCAGCTAAATCATTTGGCTGGGTCCTCCAACTCGTTCCACAATTTCCCCTCCTTCCTTTCCCTAAAATAATGCATGCAGTCCCAACTCTATTTACTGCCTTTAATTCCTAACCTATCCACCCAGCTCCTCTATAAATCCTAACTGTCTACCCAAACGCTTTTTAATTCCTAACCTTTCTCTCTCTCTCTTCAACAATTTTTTCCGTTTCCTCCTACCCCCTGTCCTTTCCTGTCTCCATTCCCCCACTGGCCACAAGTCGTAAAAATTCCCTACCCTGTTTTCCCCACCCAGACACTTCACTAACTTTCGTTCATCCCTTTACTTACAGTTTTTCTCTCCTTTCACTTCTCTTATTTCAGTCTACCCATTCTCCCTTTCCTTCAGCCCTACAACTCACTTGCCCCTCTCCTCACACCCTTTCAAATAATTTCCCCACTCACCAGCCCCCAACTTCCCCCCACTACTTATATGGTTCCTGGTTCCTCTTCTCTCCTCCCCTTACCCCTCCCAGTTGTCACCACCCTAATATTCCTTCACTATGCTTGTGTCCTTTTGCTTTAACCTGTGCTACTGCGAAAAGACACTATTCAGCAAAGGAAGCCCCTCGTAGAAGAAAATATGAAACAGCCTTCAGTAACCGCTTCAGTACGATGACGAGTTCATAATAATAATAATAGTAATAATAATAATAATAATAATAATAATAATAATAATAATGACAATAAAATCATCATCATCACCTTAAAGCATAATAATAATAATCAATTATTATTATTATATTTATTATTAATATTATTATCATTATTATTATTATTATCATTATCACCTTGTAAAATCCCACTACTAGATGATTCTATTCAAGTAAGAGGAGACCTCTTGTAGTCTTTTCTCCATGAACTTCCTTCATACTTCACAACGTCCCCTTTTCTAGCAGGCTCCTAATCCCCAGTCAACTTCCCTCTGCACTCCTAACCCCACTATCCCCCTCATGAAGGCCATCCCTAAATCCTTGGTTCATTCCCTTCATATCTCCCTGCCTAAAGACTTTTTCATCTTCTTTCTCCAATTTTGTTCATTCATCGATTCTAGTCTTACGTACGTTCGTACACACCCTCTTCCAAATCAAGGTCCACTCATTTTGAAGATCTTAAACGTTTTCCCCTACTTCTTTTTCAGACTTATCCTTGAACAAACACACAAAAACTACCAAACACACACACACACACACACACACACACACACACACACACACCATACCTCTAACACAAAGATGACAACTCCTTACCTCTACAAAAACCTTTCTCAGTCGACCTCATAAGACTTTCGATTCTCTGAAATCCTAAAAAGAAAAAAAAAATCCACTTCCTTCCTCCTCCTCCTCTTCCTCCTCCTCCAACACCAATCCTAAAAACTCCTGTGTCATACATCCTACATCTTCCCCAACTTCTCCTTCCTTTCTCTACCCATGAGTGCCATAGTCATGCACAAGCATCTCTTAAAATCTTTCCCAACCTTTACTTAACCAACGACAACCTTCCCACACGCCCTCCCCCTACACCTTCTTAAGAACTCCTCTGTCGAACCTCCAGCTCCTTTCCTAACTTCGTTTTCCTACATCTACTTAAAAGCCGCCTCATAGAAGCCGCTTTCCAAACCTCCTTTAACCTCTTCCTCCACCTGTTTTAAACCCTCCACAACCCTCCCCTCCTCCCCAAACGCCCATTCCCCAGCCCTCCAACCTCTTCCCCTCCTACGTCGTGGAAATCTCTTGGGGTGGTGGTGGTGGCGCCAATATCACGCAGGGAAGAAATTTACACTCTCTAAACCTTCCCTAACCTTCTCCCTCACACCTCCCCAACTCTCTCTTCTGCGCCTCCCCAAATGTTCTCCCTCAGAACTCCTACTCCTTTCCTAACCTTTCAGTTCCCTCCGTCTAAACCTCTAACCTCTTCCCTTGCACATCCCGTGCCTCCTACCTTATATACCTCACTCATGCTTCCCCTAAAATTCCAAATCTCATCTTATCCCTTCCCGATTTCTTCCCACTGCCCTCCAGTTTCTTTCCCTACACTTCTCCTACTTCTCGACCCCACCACTTTCCTACCTTCCCAACAACCTCTCCCCAGTCTTCCCCAGAAACTCTTCTACACCTCCCCAGTCTTCCCCCCAAACTCTTCTACACCTCCCCAGCCTCTCCCCCACCAGCTCTCTCACCCTCCCGAAGTCGTGAAAATCTCTGGGGTAGTGGTGGTGGCGCCAATATCACACTAGGATGGAATTTACACCCTCTACACCTTCCCCATCTCATCCCCTTGCACCTCCTTCAGCGTCTGTCCCTACATCTTTCTAAGTGTTCCCCTACTGTACCTCATATTTCCCCCTTTCAGTCTCCCCATCTGTCTCCCCTAAAATCTTTCCCAACCTACTCTTCGTAAACCTTCCCTAACCTCCTTCCCTTGAACCTTCCACAACACCACCCAAAAGCTGCTCTATCACATCTCATCTCCTCCACTCTTGTACTAATTCTTCCTTTATTTCTTCTTTTCTTGCCCCACAGTTTCTTTAGCTAAAAACTCCTCCCCTACTTCCCCACCCAACTTCCTCAAAAGCCGCTTCCCCGTCTCCCCCATCCTCTCCCCAAAACCTCCCCAGCCGCCTCTCTCCCCCTCCTAAGTCGTGGAAATCTCTGGGGGTGCTGGTGGTGGCGCCAATATCACGCGGGGATGGAATTTACACCCGGGCCATTGTAGTCGGCGCCGCCCCCGGTATTGGGCTAAATTGAAAAACTAGCATTATAGTCGCCCAGGAATTAAAAACACGCTTCAGGGCCCTCTCGCTCGTCGGATTCGGGGGGCCTGTTCTCTCTATCTCTCCCTCTTTCTCTTTCTGTTTTTGTTTCTCTGTCACCCTTCCTGTTTTCCCCACCTATCTATCTATCTATCTATCTAACGGTTTATCCGTATATCTGTCTGTCTATATGTCTGTCTATCTACTTATGTGTTTCCTCCTTCCCCCCTCTCCATGCTTCTCCCTAGACTCTCTCTCTCTCTCTCTCTCTCTCTCTCTCTCTCTCTCTCTCTCTCTTGCTTGTTCTGTATCTCAAATATTTTTATCTCTTGTCTGATCTGCGCAGCACTTTCCGTGTTCATCACTTTACAGTGCAGCTTGTATCCCGCCATAACTCTTCCACTATGACGGATGATTTGTAGTGTCTTAATTCTCGCTCGTACCACACGATTTTGATTATCTTAGAGAATCCCTATAACCACTGCCCTGCGATACACGACTCGTAACCAGCTGAAAAAAATCTGACATTGGTAAAAAAAAATGAAACTGCTTTTACAGGACGTTGCATACATAACATCTGCTTACACTGAGCTGCCCTTTGCTTTATTTCTCGATTGCCATTTGTCAATAGAGTTTCTCATTTCCTTAGATTTTTTCTTTGTTATTTGCTTATGCAATTACGCGACTAGTATCCATTACTCTTGTTCCACATATATTCCTGCATTTCTTCATACCTCTTTCTATCTCTGTTTCTTTTTGTCAGTTTCAGACTTGATTTTTACAGCAAGCTTTTGGGCCCAACAGTTTTTTCTAAAGCCGTCTATCTCTGATGCACATTTTTTCACTTTTAATTCAAGTTTCGCCAGAACTTTTTACAAAATACCTTTATTCTTCCATGTTTAAGCCTGAACTATCTATTAATCAACTGCCCTATTCACATCCATTCTTCTCGCGCAAACTTTCTACCTATATCAGTTGATAAAACAATGTCGCCTCTAAGTTTTCCAGTTTATCAGTGTAACTGTTTCTTGCATTCAGTGTCATTCAGTTTCATTTAAGTGTTACCATTGATAATGTATATGGTGTATCTATTTTAGGTGCTAGAGTGCAGGGGAGGTGGTACAGACACGCAAATCTGTCGAACTGTTCGATGAAAATACTAGGCGTAGGCAGAGCAGCAAAACAGAGTTCAAGCATTTTCAGGAGGGAGAGGGTAGGGGGGAAGATTTTTCTGATGATGGACAAAGATTATGAGTGTTTCTATAAGTAACGCCTGACCTACCCACTATAAGGCATACGAGTACGTTGGTTTACTTTACCTACGACTGCCAACTCACAATTCTTTCTGCTTTCCTCTCCCTACCCAATCTTCTTCCAAGTTCTCTACTATTAACTCTTTCAACTTCTTTCACTATTCTTTTCCATCCTTCCATTCTTGCAGCTTTCTGTCTTATTTCCTTAATTTTTTCCCCCCCTCCCTTTCCTAAACTACCGTTCTGCATTATTTCTTTTTCTTTCCTTAATTCTTGTTCCACTATCCACTCTTTTCTCCACCTCCCCAGTCTCTCTTCAGTCTTTTCCATTTTACTCTCAGTCTTCCTTTGGCCCTCTCACCTAATAAATTTCCCTTCCCCTTTCCACCTCATCCTCAGTCTCTCCACTCTTTCCTCTCACTATTTTTCCCTTCTCTTGCTTATTGCCCTCTGCCCCTCCTCTACTTTTTCTGTTCTGTTTCCTCTCTCTCTCTCTCTCTCTCTCTCTCTCTCTCTCTCTCTCTCTCTCTCTCTCTCTCTCTCTCTCTCTCTCTCTCTCTCTCTCTCTCTCCTGGTCGTTTCCATATGTTACACTCCTCACTATTTCCCCTTTTCTCCAGTTCCTTTTTCCTGTGTTCCAGAATGGCCGTCGTGTGTGAATAGATACTTCCATGTGCACGTTTTGCTGTGTGCATGTATGTGATTTTATGAGTGTGTGTGTGTGTGTGTGTGTGTGTGTGTGTGTGTGTGTGTGTGTGTGTGTGTGTGTGTGTGTGTGTGTGTGTGTGTGTGTGTGTGTGTGTGTGTGTGTGTGTGTGCGCTTTATAACCTTCTACTTTACTGCTTATTTTCCCCTACATGTAGATAAGATTACTTCCTCTCCTCAAACAGTTCTCCCTACCCTTCCCTCCTTCACATTTTCCCTTCTACCTCTCCTCCTCTGTATACTCATCTCTACCCTCATTATCACCCGCTTGATTCCTTCCTGTGCTCTGCCTCGTTTTCACCCTTTCAATCCGGTGACGTCCTTTTACTTGTTTATGCCACAGTCACACGATTTTAGAAGGCTTAAAGAAAATACATTACACTGCAAAATGGTTGACATGTACATATTCAGTAGGGTGAGATACTGTGTTGTTGTTGTTCTTGTTGTTGTTATTCTTGTTATTGCTGCTTGTTTGTGTTTGTCTGTCTGTTCCCGCTACCTCCAGATTTTATTCAGATCAGGAAAGAGTTCTCATAATCAAAGGGTTCATGGTTCCTCTTCCTTCAGCATTCTTCCTCCTCCAAACCATTTCTCCCCCTTCACCCAATTCCATTCTTTCGAAGTGCCCCTCCCCCCATCCCCACCCGCTACGCTGTTCTGCTGTCCCCTCACAATTTCATTCAGTTTAGGAAAGCGCTCTTGCACTGAGGGGAGGTATTTAGTTCCTCCCCTCTCACAACTCCTCCTTCCTCTTCCTCTCCACTCCTCCCCCTCCTCCAACTCCACCCCTACAAAATGCATCCCCTCCCCCCTCAGGTCTTATTCTGTTCCTGCGTCCGTAGAAAATATTACTCAAGTCAGAGATCTCTTTTCTCTTCCTACCTCACAATTCTTTTTCCTTCAGTTATTCTCCCTTCTCTCTATACCCCTCCAAAATACCTCTCCCATCCTCCACCCCACCAAAATACCTCTCCCATCGTCCACCCCCCCAAAATAACTCTCCCCTCCTCCTCCCCTCCAAAATATCTTTCCTCTCCTCCATCTCTTTAAAATATCTCTCCCCTCGTCCACCCTTCCAAAGTACTTCTCCCCTCGTCCACTCCTCCAAAATCTCTCTCCCCTTTCCATCTTAAAAATATCTCTCCTCTCCATCTCCATCTCTTCAAAATACCCCTCCTCTCCTCCACCCTTCCAAAGTATCTCCCCCATCCTCCACCCCTCCAAACTACCCCACCCCTTCTCTACTCCTCCAAAATATCTCTCCCCTACTCCACCCCTCCAAAATTCTTCTCCCCTCCTCCGCCCCTCCAAAATACCTCTGCCCTCCCTCAACCCCTCAAAATACCTCCCCTTTCCTCACTCCAAAATACCCTTTCTTCCTCCATCCCTCCAAAATACCTCTCCTCTCCTCCACACCACCAATATACCCCTCCCTCCCTTCCTTCACTCCAAAATGACTCTCCCTTCCACCACACCAAAATACCTCTCCCCTCCTTCACTCCAAAATAACCCTCCATTCCACCACTCCTCCAAAATACCTCTCTTCTCAATCCAAGGTACCTCTCCTCTCCTCCACTCCTCACAATACCTCTCCCCTCCTCCTTCCCTCCAAAATACCTTTCCCCTCCCCCCATCCTCCTCTAATTGGCGAGTCCCTTGAAGCAGCACTCGAGGTAACTGCGATATTTTGGCCTCGAGTGCATACCTCAAGTCCACCTCTTCATCTCCAGTAATTACTCTTATAATGCTAAGTAGGCACGAGTTGGAAGGATGGGGAGGATAGGGAAAGGAAGAGGGAGAGAAGATGGGAAAGGGGGGACAAGAATGGGAGGAGGAAGATGAGGGAAAACGACTGGGAGAAGGAAGATGAGGGGGAAAGAGTGAGAGAAGGGAGATGAGGAGGAAAGAGAACGTGGCAGCTGTGAAGAGGGAATGGAAGAATGAGAGAACGCAAATGAAAAAAGAAGATGGGGAATGAGACACATGGGAAGAGAAAGATGAGGAGAGGATGATAGGGAAGAAAGAGGGAAGGGAATAATGTCTATTAAACACCAGAAATTTCTAGCCTGGCACAGGGAGTCTGTAGATACAGACGGACAGACAGATAGATAGACTGATATAGATTGAATAAATATATATATATATATATATATATATATATATATATATATATATATATATATATATATATATATATGTGTGTGTGTGTGTAATATATAATAGAGAGAGAGAGAGAGAGAGAGAGAGAGAGAGAGAGAGATTCTGTTATTTATTCTCTCCACTTTCAACTACCTTTATCCTTTCTTTTTCATCCCAGCCATCATTTGTCTTTCTAGACTTTTTTTTTCCGTCTAGTCTTTCTCTTCGCCTTTTCCTTCCCTTCATTTTACAAAGCATCTAATTTTTTCTTAGATTTTCCTTCGTCCTTGCTTTTGCATACTTACTTCATTTTCTTCTTTCTCTTTGCCTTTCCTTTTCCTCCATTGGCCTTTTCACCCCTTGACTCTGTCCCTTCTTCTCTGCTCGTCTCCCCTTCCTTTCTCTAGTTTCCTTCTTCTTTCTTCTGTTTCTCCCTTATCTCACTCTCTGCTTCTTGTCTCTCTTCTCCCTCTCCTCTCACGATCTCCTTCTCTCTCCTCTTCTTTCCCTCCTCCCTCCACTTTCCTTGTTCCCTTTCCTTCTCTCCTCTCCTTTTGCTCTGTCGTACTATCCACCTTGCCTCTTCTCTTTCACTATCCCTCATTCTCCCTTTACCTTCTTACTCATTTCCTCTTCCTTCTCATTATTCTTTCTGCTCTCTTCTCTCTTTCTCCCTCCATTACCCTCTTTTCTCTGTTTCTCCCCTCTTCTCCTCCTCTCTCTCTCTCTCTCTCTCTCTCTCTCTCTCTCTCTCTCCCTACCCCTCCCCTTCTCTCCCTTCTATTCCCCTCTTGCTTTTCTCTTTCTCCCTTTCTTCCTTTCTTTCCTTTCTACTCTCTCCTTTGCCCTTCCTTCTCCACCCTTCCCTTCCTCCCCTCTCTTTTCTCTTTCTCCCCTCCTCCTTGCCTCCCTTCTCATCTCTCTTTCTCCCTTTTGCCTCCCCTACTACCCTCCCTTCTCTCTTCCTCCCTCCCCTTCTTCCCTCTCTTTTCTCTTTCTCCCTCCCCCCCTCCTCCCCTTTATTTTCTCTTTCTCCCTCCCCCCTCCCTTCCTCCCCTCTCCTCTCTCTTTCTCCCTCCCCCCTCCCCTCTCTTCTCTCTTTCTCCCTCTCTCTCCCCTCCCGAGCAAGCCAGCCAGCCAGGTAGAAGTGGCTCGGTGCTGAAAAGGGGAAAAACCCTCGCCAGCTAGGAGTAAAATTTGCTGATTGAGTTTATGACTGACAGTTCCTACACCAGACTCTTTTTATATAGCTCTCTAATTTCCTTGTTTTTCAGTGTGTTTCCTCTCTCTCTCTCTCTCTCAGTACGTGTACGCTGTTCGCTTAGTGGACGTCGTAAATGATGTTAAAGTTGTAAAATAACTGCAGTCGACAAAAGTTATCAAAACAAATTAAGTCGATTAATAATTATAATAAAAGCAAAATATTTAGTCAAACAGGTAATATTACTTTTCATTTCTGTATCTTTTGCAAATAGCCTGATTCCACTAGAATATTTTCACTCATCATTTCCATCTATTACACAATATTAGTATTTTTTTCTGACCCTTCCCCCCCCCCCACAGCTGTGTGCATCATTTCAAAGTCTGATTTGCTAATAAACCTGTATATCTGACGTTCATCTTCTCTCCAATAAAGTTTGTCCACACGAGCATGTACCGATGTAGTGTATATACCGTTGTCTGTATATTACTTACAAGACCGGGGCAGGACAGTGAGCGAGGAAAAGAAAACAGGAATGCTTGATAAACTTGGGCATAAGTGTAAATCCGACTCTGTCGCCACCAACGTTTAACTGCATTTTTTTACTCGTGATTAAGAGCTGCTATGTATTATGTGGCGGGGGTAGGGCAGGGTAGGAAGGAATGAGCAAAGGGCAACACAGGAGGATGTTATTAAGCTTTCGTGTATCAAACTTATCACTTCGCCGACGTTAAACTAAATAACTGTAGAAACGAGGAAGACAATCTATTTATTGTGACGTGGAGGAAGAGCTGGGAGGGAGGAATGGACAGCAAAGGGAGTGTGGGGGAAATTATATCTTTAGTTTGTATGTAATAAGTGTGATCATATCTTCATCAAGATTTAACTCAATGAATGTCAGCACGAGTAAGGGTGGAAACGACAGCAGAGTTGTGTGGGGGTAAGGATGTTTGCCTCGGCTGTGTGTGGAGGGGCCAAGGGGGAATACACGAATCACAAAACAAAAATAGAAAACCATGGAAACCCACCGGCAGGGAAAATTAAATATGAAGGCTGGATAATTTTGTTTCGTGCCCATAAATTTCGGCCCCCCATCCCCCTTACCCTCCCCTCCCTAAAACACGAAAAAGTGAAAAAAAAAAAAAAAAATGCTACTCCTAACACAATGGCCATTTTTCCTGAGTCGAGATCGCATAAATACGCTCAATTATGTTCAGGAGTTCGAAAAAACGCCCGACACAAGGATGCAAGAGAAAGAGAAATGGAAGCGGGGAGGGAGATGTGGGTGTGGATGGGGGGATGTGGATATAGGGTGGGGTGAATGAAAGGGAATGAGGGAGAAGTGAAAGAGGGAGAAGTGGACAGTGGATTGTACAGATGGACGATGATTACGAGATGGAAGAAGAGCAAGAGAGAAGTGAAGTTGGACTTGGGGTGAGGAGATAAATTAAACGGAGGGGAGGCAAAGAGAAAGAGGTGGAAGAAAGGCTGTGCTGATGAAGGTAAGAGCGACTGAGGTGAATATGTAAAAAATAATGCTGGTGCTGAAGCAGAAAAAAGTGGAGAGAATACAATATGAAATCGTAGCAGAGAAAAGGATGGGAAGGAAATCCAAAGTAGACAGGAGACGCACGTGTAGAGAAATAGACTAGACGCAAAAGAAAAAGAAAATTACAGGGAGAGAGAGACAGGATAAGAAGGGAATAAAGGTTGAAGATAAATGGAAACAAGAGATGGATAGGGAGAAGGCAGGTGGAGATCAAAGCAAGATGAAAGGGTTGGATGAATGATAAGAGTAAAGGAAACGGAGATAGTAAAAGATGGAAGGAAAGAGGAGTGAAAGAATAAGAACAGAGGAATGGGAAGTGACTGGGAGGAAATGGGGGGCAAAGGAGAAAGGCGTAAAAAAAAGAAGAGAAAAAGAAAAAGAGCTGGGGACGAAGGGAAACACGATGGTTAGAAAGAGGGGGAAGTGGGGATGTAGGGATGGACAGTGAGCTTCCATGTATATGATGGGGGTAGGACGAAGGGGATGGGAAAAAAATGAAGCAAAGAAAAGAAACATAGACACGAGGGGAGGAATCAGAGGAAAACTGAGGTTTGGGGTGAGAAGTGAGGGAAGGGGGAGGCAAGCATGGAGAGGAGGGGGTGAGAGGGAAATGGGGGGATGGGGGAGGGGGAGGCACATGATCGAGAGCGGCTGCATCCACTTGACTGAATAAAGTTCCGTAAAAACCGTACAACGCGATAAATAGTATCGTTGGTGCGTAAACTTGTTCGCTCACGCACACACACAAAAAGAAAAAAAAAAAACATCGAACTTGCAAATGAAAGAACGAAGAGGCTGGTGAATGTAATCAAGAAAAATGAGAACGAAAAAAGAATCTAATCAGGCAATGTACAGAAAAATCTAATCAAGCAATATTCGAAAAAAAAGCTTACTCTCTTTATAAACGATCTGGGCTTTATAAATGGACGGTTTTGGAGCATAAAGGTTCCTCTAATAAGCGTTTATACACAATGGCGTTACTTGAATGTGGGAAATTGGGTGTTGAGTAATCTAATGCACAGAAAGACACTGGTAAGCAAGCTGAATATGGAGGAATGTTTATGAGAGAGAGAGAGAGAGAGAGAGAGAGAGAGAGAGAGAGAAATGAATTACAAAATGAAAGAAATACAAAACAAGTTGAAAAGAATGAGATTTTAAGTATGATATAAAATGAGACGTAGACGGCAACACTGAACAAGCTGAATAGGCAGGGAAATGATAAAGCAGAAGGAAAGTCGGATGAAAATAGAATAAAATGGGATATGGAAGAGAATGTAAAGGAAGAGAAACAACAAAAGGTGGAAGATAGGGGAGAAAATAATACCTTTCATGAAAACAAGATGGTTGAGTCAGAAAACATGGGAGGGAATAAAGAGGACTGAGAGAGACAGTAAGAAGCTGGGAATGGAGGGAAATATTAATAAGGCAGAGTGAGAGCTGAATACTAAGAGACATAAAAACAAGAAAGTGGATGAAGTTGATAAGGAAGTAAGGAAGGAAGGAGGGAAGGAGGGAGGGAAGGAAAGAAGGAGACAGAGTGAGGGGCGAAGGAGAAGTGACACTGAGACACGCTGACCACAACCTAACCTGACACACTGATTTCTTGTGGGTGTAGAGGAGTGGGGAAGCTGGGAGAGAGAGTTTCGACAAAATGAAAAACAGAAGAGAACGATAAACGAACTGGATATCAAAGAAAATATAAATATAGCAGTCTGGAAAAATATATTAAAAAAAAATGAATATGGGAAGAGAAAGGGAAGGAAAGAAGAAGGCACGTGAGAGGTTAAAAGTTTGATGAAGACAGGTAGTCAGATGATAATCCAACCATAATCCAGTCCTTTTTGTCCCATCAGGAGTGTAACGACCCGGGGCTAGGCTACTCAGTCCCGACATTTAAGGCAAGGGTAACCGGCCTCACTCTTCCCTGAGTGGCATTAAGTGAGCAATAAATCCCTACCACCCTTCAACTTCAAACCCTTACCGGCAAAATCTAATTGGAGCACCATAACCCTACAGATTACCAGGCGTCATCTGACTGTTTGGTTACCATCCAGCTTAGAAAATGGCTTTCTGTGTTACAGGAGTCCATTTGACTTGTCACAAAGAGTAGAGGCACCTAAAGACAGTACTAATTGACTGAGTGGATGATGGGCGCGCACACCAACCACTATAAGTTATATATACATGGAAGAAAATAATATGATTGTAGATGTGACAGAATAGTGACAAGTACACGATAAAGTACACACACACAAGAAGAACTGACAAGGCAAAATCAGTCAGTCTTCTATTTACCAACACTCACAAGTGCTGGTAAATAGAAGACAAGCGCGGTGACGAGAAACTAATTAGTAGACAGAGTACAGCAGGCAAATCAGAGTGTAAACAGAGTAAGAGAAACAGTCAGGCAGTAAATAAAGTAAGAGAGACAATCAAGGAGTAAATATTAGCAGACAGTGTGCTATAACAGACAGGTAGAGAGACAGACAGACAGCCAACTCAGGAGGGTAAACAAAGGCGTTGCCAGACTCAGGCAAACGCACACTAAGCCAACAAGTAGTGAAGTAGGTGGAGAGACAGGCAGACAGTTGGAGGGGCGGCAAGGCAAGCAAACTTCCAAATGTGGATAACGAGAATAGGAAACGAAGGAAACCTAGTGAAATCAGACGAGAGGTGCAATAAGACTGTGTGTGTGTGTGTGTGTGTGTGTGTGTGTGTGTGTGTGTGTGTGTGTGTGTGTGTGTGTGTGTGTGTGTGTGTGTGTGTGTGTGTGTGTGTGTGTGTGTGTGTGTGTGTGTGTGTGTGAGAGAGAGAGAGAGAGAGAGAGAGAGAGAGAGAAACATGAGGAGCGAGCAAGGGAAGTGACGGACGAAGGAAAGCTGACACTGACAAGGGAAGAAACAGAATAGGGCAAAAAGGGAACTCGAGTCGGAAATGTGCAAACAGGGTAAAGAACGAATAATGAAGTAAACGGTATGAAGATATACAAGGTGGATCACAAAAGTAGAAAGAAATAGAACTGGGGCAATGGAGGAGAGTGAATGTCTGGGAAAGCATGAAAATACAAAAACATTCATAGAGCACAGAACTCCCCCAAGGCAGTACCATCACCCTTTTGCTCTTGATCACTGACGTTTTTCCCTCAGATTTTAATCACTTGTTCCTCTGCAGGTCCTCAGTTACTATTCCATATCAGGCGAATTTTCATTCAATAGTTTTTCAGTAATGTTGCTGACAGACTGACAAAGCTAAGCAAAAACAATACTTCCATAGCGGAAATAATGAACAATGATTTCAAGCTTAATTCTTTTAGAAAGATTCTTTTACATATTTCTATTTTTTTCCTTGCTGCCAACAAATTAATAGTAGGTTAGGACAGAATTTATCAACTAAATGGGTTAGAAACAGCCTTACTTAACCATTTCACTGCGAAGGTCTAGGCTGGATAAAATGGTCTGGGAGTAGTAAGAATAGTACATTAAGATCATCCAGGGATGAAGGGCTTAATCTCCACAACACAAAAATAAAGTGTTAAGCTTGAGTGGCAATCAGTACAGAGTTCTATCAGATGATCAACACCAAACCACATCCATCAATTTATCACTGTTATATACTAAACTCCTCGGATTATTATTCCTCTCAGTATATCCGCTATCATGTTTTGTTCAGGTATTCAAGCACTAGTGTACCCTTATCAAAATTTCATGAATTCATCCTTTTGCCTGTGTGAATATTCCCATCAGTTATTTTTAAGCCGTCAGACAAACACAGAGACAAGGGCAAAAACATACTCTCCGTCCATCATTGGTGGCAGAAGAAATAAAGATGATATTTACAACACGTCACATATGGAGAGAGAGAGAGAGAGAGAGAGAGAGAGCGAGGCAGACAGACAGATTACAGACAGACAGAGACAGAGACAGAGAATGTGTGTGTGTGTGTGTGTGTGTGTGTGTGTGTGTGTGTGTGTGTGTGTGTGTGTGTGTGTGTGTGTGTGTGTGTGTGTGTGTGTGTGTGTGTGTGTGTGTGTGTGTGTGTGTGTGTGCTGGGGGGAGAGGAGGCGGGTGGAGAGGATTAGGTAACAGAGCAAAGAGCACCCGTGACCCCAAAATACTGATAATGGTGTGAGACAGAACGCGAGCCGTGTTTCCAACTGTCACACACTCTGCCTCTCTCACAATTCTCTTTCCTTTTTTATTTTCTCACTTCCTTTTTATCTCCCACACTTCTTTCTTTCTCCCTTCTCTCACTTTCTCCTTATCTACTGCACTTCTGACTCTCTTCCTCTTCTTACTGTTTCACTTTATCTTTCACATTGCTACCCACTTCCTCTAAAACTCTTGCCGATTCCCAGGCACAAGCTCAGTCTTTAAAATTTCCAATTCTTGCCTCCTCTTTTTATTCTCTCATTTTCTCTGTCTCACACTTCTACTCACTTTCCCTAAAACTCTTGCACATTCCCAAACACATTCTCCATCATTAGCACTTTTCTCATCCTTTTTCTCTGTTCATTCCCACCTTTTCTTTGCATCCCTCATATTTCAAACTTAACTCTCCCATATTCATCTCTCTTTGCCAACCTCCTCTTCCTCTACGTATTCCCACTCTCCATTTATCCCCCCTTTTTCCTCTGTTTAGACTCACGTTCTTCTTCCCTAGTTCTTATACCCACTCTCCCTAACATTCCTTGCTACTTCTTCAAACGCTATGTAGATGAGGAAAGAGAAGGGAAAGAAAACTAGATGGCAGGCGTACGAAGGGGAATGGAAAGACTAAAACGAGAAGGGCTGTGTTGAGGGAGGAAAAGAAGAGAAGAAATAAGGAAGAAGAGAGGTGCAGGGAGAGTGAGAGAGAGGCCATGAGAGAAGGGAGATGTTTAAGGAGAGAAAGAAATAAAGGAGAAAGGGGGTGGAGAGGGAGGGAAGACGTGAATATGGAGAATGGAGGTGTGAAGATGAAAAGAATATATAAGAAAGAAATGACGGAAGGAGGGAATAAGGGAGGAGGAGGTGTAAAGGGAGGGGGAAGGTGGGGTCACGTGAGCCGAGTGGTTGCCTTACTAAACAAACGTGGTCCACCTGTAGGCCAGCTGCCAGTCGCCCTCCCTCACGCCTCACATCACCCCAAACCTCACGCCTCCACTCTCAGTACTTCACGCTTGACCCAGCACCTCCAGTATCTTACCTCAGGCCCCCTCCATCATCACTTCATGTCTAATCTCTCGTCTCTGCTACTCTTGCCTCTCGCCTTAACTGCCCTTACTTCGTCTCACTTTGTTTCTTCTTTCCACCATCAACCAAATCGCACTTTACCTCACACGTCTTCAAAACTTCAATAAAATCTTGGCGTCGCCTTATCTCATATTCCAAAACAAGTTTCTTAAGTAACGTCACAAATTTCATATCACATTACCTCAGATTTAACACTATAAAGCACAATACTTTGACTTGTAACACAGCAAACTAAATCTTGCTTTTAAATCACACCGTTTCAGATACTTCGCACAACACGCCACCATATCTCTCACCATTTTCTTCATACCAAATTACAGTATATCTCACCCTATATTAAATTACACTTTGCCTTACATTATACTTATTCGTACATGACACAACAGTTCACTTTGCCTTTAACCATCCATTATCTCAAAACACACTAAAGCATGCCCACTGCAATAATCCCCTTTTCTCATATTCTCAAGTTCACATGTTTATATCTTCCATGCACCACACACTAGAGGTTTCTACACGATGTATGGAAATTATCGAAACAAATCACGAGTGGGAAGTATGTCCAAAAACCATATTTCAAAAGCCAAGCAGGGCACTGATCAACACACACCACATCACACACCACACCCAAAACTCCAAACACTTTACAAGCAACAAAAAACCATACCGCAAACACCATAAACCCCAATACAGTACAATCAGCACAAAACATAAAACAGCCATCTCAGAACAGCACAAGCAGAACACAGAGGGAATCAAAGCACAAACCACACCTAACTCCACAAACCACACCACTCCCAGCACAAACCATACCACAAGCACCACATGACAAGCCAAACACTAAACACAGGGACATCAATCAGGACAACAGGCGTGGGAATCCATCCGTCAGCGTGTCCTGTGCTGATGATGACATGTCCCACCAAATGTCCAAACAATCCCTCCTCACTGGGGCAGCCGCCACGGGGACACCACCACCATCTTTTTACGACTATTTATATATCGCATTTCCTGCCTACCTATCACCTTTCCTTCCTCCCATGGTCTCTCTCTCTTCTCTCCTCTCCTCTCCTTTCCTCTCATCTCACCTCTCTCTCTCTCCCCTCCTCTCCTCTCTCTCTCTCTCTCTCTCCACCCCATATCTTCACCCCTCCTCCACTTTCGCCTCTGTGCTGCCAGGACGTAATGGTCAAAGTCTCGTAATTGTCGTGATTTAGTGCCCTCGCGATCTCAAATTATCAGTGATTGTGTAAAAGAAGGAAGGAAACTCGGTATTTATTTCCCTTAATGACGGTGGAGGGAAGTGAGGGGAAAGAGAGGGAGGGTGAGAGGGAAGGTATGAGTGCGAGAGGAAAGGGGGGAAAGGGAGAGAGGGAGGTGAAGAGGAGAAACGGAGGAACAACTCAGAGTGAAAATGAGATGAGGGAAAAAAAGAAGAAGACGGAAAGGAGGAGGAAGAAGGGACAAGGGGAGGGAAGGAGGAGAATAAGGGTGGGGGAAGAAAGGATGAGAGAAGAAGAAAGGAGGAAGAGGGGAGGGAAAGGTGGGAGTGTATAGTGTGGACTGAGAGAATGAGAGGGACAAGGAAAGCAGGATGGAGGAAGAGGTGAATGGAATTAATCATAAGTAGCAAGGAAGAGGCGAAGAAGAAGAGATAAGAGAAAGGAAGGTAAACAGGGAGCATGAAAGGAGGGAGAAGGGAGAGAAAAGGACAGAGGAGAGAGAAAGAGAAGGGAATACAAGAAGACAGAGAGAAGAGAAGTGGAGGAAAAGAGGTGAAAAGGAAGGAGATAGAGGAAGGTGGGAGAGAAAGGGAGAGGAATGGGGAAGAAAGAAAAAATGAAGAATTAGAGAGAAAGGAAGAGAAAGGGATGAAGAAGAGTAAATGATGGGTGCAGAGGAAAAAAGGGATAAGAGGAAGTGGGAGAAATATGAGAAACAGAGGAAGTAGAGAGAGATGTGACAAAAGAGAAATGTGAGAATGACAATGGGAACAGGCAGAGAGAGAGAGAGAGAGAGAGAGAGAGAGAGAGAGAGAGAGAAAGCAAGAGAAGGGGAAGGAAAGAAGGTGAAGAGAACGCAGAAAAGAAACAAGAGTAGATGAGGGAAACATGGAGGGAGGGAGGCAGGAAAATGAAAAGGAGAGAAAAAGGAAAAGGGGGACGAGGAAAGGAAGCAGGAAAAGGAAGAGGAGGGAGAAAAGAAAAAGGAAAGGAAGGAGGGAGGCAGGAAAAGGAAGAGGGAGAGGCACGAAAAGGAAGAGGAGGAAGAGGCACGAAAAGAAAGAGGAGGGGGAAAGCACGAGGGAGAGGAGGAAGGGTCGGTGTGAACAAGCCATCCAGTCAGGAAATATTATCCTTTGTACAGTTAGTAAGGGATCTTGTCTATCACCGCACTGATTTGTATACTTCTATGTCTTCTGTACAGCTGCCCATGACGCTGCTATGTCAGTCCATTATAACTTTTAATATTCACCAATGTCAAAATTATTCTTTAACTCTGTATCATCAAAGCACCAATCTATTTCTCTCGTCTACTTTACGTCTATCCATCAGTGTGTTATCTATTCATTATAATTTCACATAGTCTTCCATATCTTTATCTGTTTATTCTTTTACCCTATACATGTGATGACGTCATTTTCATAGCTTACTCCTGTTACAACCAGACGATTTTGTTCAGCTTTAGGGGAATTTCTTACATGAAAATGATAAAAACCCTCCCTGTTAACTCCTCCATTACAAGAGACATAGCAGAACAAGAGAGCCTGGGAATGGCAGGGAAAAAGTATCATCGTACTAAGGAGTAAATACGTTCCCTCCCTAACCCATTATCATCTTAGCCAAATTATTTGTCTACTTGTCTTTATTTACTTTTTTTAACTATTACTGGTCTATCAATCAAACTGTTATCTATTTAATAATAATTCATCGTTTTTCATCCATTTACACACTAGTCAGTCCCTGTTTACATCTGCTATCAATTTCGCTCTGCATCGAGGTATGATACGTCTGTTCATCATTATCTAAACTATTCGTTGGTCTGTATTTATTCATTAATCCATTGGTCAAACTAACCTGTATCCATTTTCAGTAGCTGTGTATCATTCCTTTGCCAGTCTATCCACAGGCTCGTATTGTCGTCGGTTAAGAAAGCTCCCAGACACCTCTTCCTTAGTTATTTATTTTTGGATTCAGTATCCTTTTGTACACTATTTATGCTGAATATGCCAATACTGGAAGGATTTATGTAACTCAGAAGAGGACAATAAGGTGAAATGAGCAAAATAAATAGCATTGGAACGAGTGTTAGGGAACTTCTTTAACCCATGAGAAAAAGGGTTATAATCATTCCAACCCCTAGAGTTTTGGTGACGTTCTTCTTCGTTTATTCTTGCACAATTTTACTCAGCTTGAGGAAGGCTTCTCGTACTGATGGAGTTTATTAATGCAATATCTTACCCCAGCAGTTCGCACAGTCTATCCTGAGATGAATATAATCGTCAGAAAGTGGCAAGAACTTAATAGAAAATACAAAGTCCCTCAGCTCAATGGATTAACTGGTTGTCAATAATAATTTTCATTCCATCCATCTATCAAAGAGCCAAGTTACACATTAAGCCCTTATTTGTCAAGTAAATCTGTAGCATAACTGGCCATTTACTCAGAATTGCCCGTATAACAAATTTCTACAATGAATTAAGGAAAAAGAAAATAATAACATAAAAAAGGCAAAAAAAAAAAAATTATGGAGCTGATATAAACAAAACGAAGTAATTTTTCAGGTCTTTACACTACGGGGCAGAACATTTAGAACATCGTGTGTATTTGTCTACTAACTTCATCTAGTCAGGGGCGACTGCTGACCTCCATAACTTTCTATGTGACAAACAGGACGAAAGGAAATACGGTATGGTGCTCTCTCTCTCTCTCTCTCTCTCTCTCTCTTTATATATATATATATATATATATATATATATATATATATATATATATATATATATATATATATATATATATATGAATTATCATCATATTCCAATATTGCAAATTATATGCCTCGTAAAAATAGTTCTTCTGACACGAGAGAGAGAGAGAGAGAGAGAGAGAGAGGGGGGGAGGGAATTCTACAAATTCAGATATTGATGTTTTTCCCGTATGCCTGGACGAAGGCTAATAAGTCCATTTGTGAGCTGGTCAGATGCAAAACACTGAAGAGGGCGAGGAGGGAGGGAAGGAGGGCCTGAAAAGGGAGGAAAAGAGGGCTTGAAGAGAGAGGGAAGGAGGGCTTTGAAGAGGGAGGGAAGGAAAGGGAAATAAAAGTGATATGCAAAGGTCACGTGCTGAGGTAAATAGGTGAATTAGGGTGCAGGAAAGGTATGGCTTGAAGAAAGGGTGGAGGAAGTAGAAAATGTGGTGCTATCATCATCACATACTTCATCCTATAAAAAAGGGTACTTGCTATGGAGAGGTAAGCATCAGCAGCTTCTTCAATATTACTGAAAACACCAATATAAAGACCAGATATACAGCAGGTTCGTATGTTGTAAAGTTGTAGTCCAAATTTTCTTTTTATTCCAAATTCTCTTCTTGACAGTAAAGCAAAAGTACAATTATTATGTGTGATTTCAAAAGTACAAATCTGTACTCGAAATACCATAATTATATCACACTGTAGCTGGTAAAGTACAAGCACACCTACATTCTGCGCATCAGTCTTTCCACCCTCTCCTCCTCCTTTGCCAAGTTCGCTCCACACTCTCCTCCCTCATTACTTTCCTCCCATTTTCACCTCTCATCGCAATTCTCCCCTTCCCCCCCTTTTCCATTTCCTTATCATCATCACCCTCCTTCCCTTCTCCTCCGTCCTATTCTCCCCACTCAGCACCCTCCTCCTCCCTCTCATCGCTTCCTTCCCCTCTCTCATTCACCTCTTTCACCATCTTCCTACTCTTTTCTCCCCTCTGCTATGAGTATTCTCCGCTCACTACCAACTTTCCTCTCCTCTCCCCCCCCCATTTTCTCTCCCTCCCCTTCCCATTCTCTTTGCTCGAGAGTTTGTGTAACGAGGAGGGCAAGAACGTGGCAGATAGAGAGGGGAATATAAAGGGTGGGTGAAAAAGGTGTGGTCAGAGAAATGCTTGCTCCATTAGCGACCAAAGGGGAGTGGGCCTCTCAAGAATTAGAGGCAAGTGGGGGAGGAGGTATGGAGAGGAGAGAAGGAAGGAGAGGGCAGGGGGAGACATGGAGAAAAGGAAGGAGAGGATAATGGAAGGTATATAGAGAATGAAGGAGAGGCTAAGGGAAGGAATGGAAAGAATGAGTGAGAAAATAAAGGATATATTATAGACAGATAGATAGATATACAGGTAACTCACACTCCATCCAAGCATCGCAGGAAGAAAGGCTACCTTCTTCACCTTCCCACACTCTCCCTTCTCTATCTCAACTCCCTCTCTCTCCAAACAGTTTTTGTCTTCCTCTTCCAAACTCGTACTGTACCACAAATCGCAGCAACTCTTGCCGTATGAGAGGCATCCCTGATCTGAATAAAATCCTTAATGATGGCAGCAATGCAAAAAATAAAGAGAAAGAAAAAGGACGTCATCGTACTGAAGGAGTAAATGGAAACTGCATAACACCTTCATTACGTGAGGCTCCCCCATGAATAAAAAATTAAAATAACACCTGGCACTGGCAAATCTACCTGTGAAAAAAAAAATAAGACGTCACTGAATTTAGGTTAATTAAGACTGATAGCAACCCCTCTACTACGAGGTCGTCCCAAAGCTGAATACAATCATCTGGCGGCAACAGATACCAATGCTAAGAGAAGCCATCGTACTGAACGGGTTAATACTCACTGACCATTCACTCTCTTCAGCTGCTCTTTTACCCTCCTCTTCAACCACATTTTTTTTATTACTAATTCTTTGCTGTCTTCTCTCTACTCACCCTCTTCGACTTTCATGTCAAGTTCATCTAATTAGTATTTTAATAGTTCTCGTCCGTCCATCCAAGAACCATACTTTTTCTTCAATTTCATTTTTCCCATAATCCCGTCTCTCTCTTTCACCATATTCTCTAAGAACTCATCCACTTTTCTCTCATTTTCTATTTTATCACGTCTTTCTCGTTCACCCTTTTTTAATACCGGACTTTTTTTTTCTTCTGATTTTTCATGGTTAATTCTCTGTTAATATATCTGTCATCATCCTTTCGACTTATTCCGAACTTCCTCAGTTTTATTATTTCTATTATTTCTACCCTATAATAACCTTTCTAGAGATTAATATTCTATGTTTACTCACACCGCATTCACTGTCCTCTCTCTCTCTCTCTCTCTCTCTCTCTCTCTCTCCCCGCGCCTCTTCAGCATCTTCTCCACCTTTACTTCGCTTCCTCATTTTAGCGCTAACCGTGTTCATTTCTAGAAATATGTATGTTTTTATCATATCTTATTCATAGCCAATTTTCTCTCAACATCTCCTTCAGATCTTTCCCCACCGCTTCTCTTTCTTCCTCTCTTTTTTACCCTATATTTTTTTTTACCTTCCATTCATCCCTTCCTCCACCTCCCTGCCTCCCTCCGCCCCACCGACCCAGGCTTTGAGATTAGGTACCAATAAAGATCACAGCCCCATTCAAGATCCACAAGTAAATGAGCCCAGTTGAAGGACCATCTCAAGGTTTTTCTATACCTGTGTCTCTCTCTTAATTCTCCCTCTTTCATATCTTTCCTTACTTTTTCTTACTTGGGCTTTCATTTCTAAATCCACATGCCTAATTCTCTCTCTCTCTCTCTCTCTCTCTCTCTCTCTCTCTCTCTCTCTCTCTCTCGCCTGCTCCTTCACTCACCACTACCTCCCCGTCCCCTCCACTCTAACGCTAATTGGGTCCTCTAATTAAAGAGTTTGGGCCTGCTTGACTGCCTCCCGATTCGAACCCCCGACCCTAGGCTCCTACCACCTACCCTAGCCCCTCCTAGCCAAGGCCACGAGAGAGAGAGAGAGAGAGCTGTTCACCACAAGCTTTCCGTAATTGGCAATAATGAACACTAAACGTCTTTCGCGGCGGAGGTGGAGCAACGAGAGAGAGAGAGAGAGAGAGAGAGAGAGAGAGAGAGAGAGAGAGAGAGAGAGAGATTCCTTAAAAACTACACTGAATTAAAATTGATATAATAGTTACAGATAACGGGGAAAAATGAAATGTGCATTTTTATACCTGCAGACAAAATAGATTCAGTGCAGTGAAGTTACTAACACTATATAGAGGTTAGTTAATGTTATCACTGTTTTGAGGGTATTAAATGTTACCAGCACATCAGATTATTAATGAACGGTTAGATAATCACAGGTCTGGAAGGAAAGCACATAGATAATAGAGTACAATATGTGAGAAAAAATTAAGAGAAACAACAAAGAGCCTAAGACAGAATGACGGTGACTGAAGACGGAAAGAGAAGGAACGAAATAGGGTAACTGGAATAAAATAAGTAGAAGAAAAAAGAAAGAAAAGAAAAAAGAAAAAGAATGACGAGGGTAGCAAAGGAGTGAAAAAGACAAGGGTCAGGAATGTACCGCATGTAGCGCGGCAAAAAATGAAGCTGTGGCAGGCGAAAAAAATAAATAAACTCATCAAGAACGAGAGCGAGGGTGTTAAGGAAAAACGACAGTACCAGGGAAAATGGTTACAAATGAATAAGACTGAAGTTCGTAGGGAAAAAAGGCGATGTGAAAGAGCGAAGGAAATTTGGTGGGACGCAGCACCTTAAGAAACCACAAGAGATTCTTGAGTTATAACGAAATGGTGGAAACTATGGCATAAGATACAAGTCTGTGGAGAAAGGTGATGATATGAGAGAACGGAGAAAACTTAGCAGATTTCCGCAGCTTGAGAAATAATTTAATTTGTGACACGAAATACTGAGGGATAACAACAGCGCTGAAAACAATGGAATAAGGCACTACAAGTTTGTGGGAACAGGTGATGCGAGAAGGCGAAGGAAATACAGTAGGATGCGGTACCTTGAGAAATTATGTAAGTTAGGTGAGGGCACAGGTGAGGAGGATGTCGATGTAAGAAGTGCGGCTCGAAAATCTGGGCAGAAAAAATGGGAAAAGAAAGTCATGAGGAGGCGCGAGGCAGCGAGCCTCGAGAGAGAGGGAGAAAGGGAAAAGGAGGGAAGGAAAGACGAACAGAAGGTAGGAGGGTGAGAGAGTAGGGAAAGGAGGGCAGGATAGAGAGATGGAAAGTGGGCTGGAGAAAGAGAGAGAGAGAGGGGGGGGGGAGAAGTATAGGAAAAAGAGATAAATAGGATGCGTAGTGAGTGATGTAAGAATTATAGGACGAGTAGCAAAGATGTAACGACGAAGAGAAGGTGTTGGGTAGGAATCAGGATGACAGGGAGAGAAATATTCGTGGGTGAAAGGCGTACTATTGCGAAAATGGGAGACTGAATGAGATTTTGAAAGAAGGGGGAACACAAATGTGAGAGAAGGGGAAAGAGGACGCGAGAAGAAAGGAGAATCAGAGAAGGAAAGAGAAGGAGGAATGTAAGAAGGAAAGAGGAAAGAGGAATGTGAAAGGAACAGAGGAAAGAGGAATGTGAAAGGAACAGAGGAAGTAGCCTGTGAGAGAGAATGAAGGAATACAGGAAGGAAAGAGGGGAAGTTACTGTGGGGAGGGGGAAGGGAGAATGTGTGAAGGAAAGAGCAAGAATGTGAGACTGGAAAAAGGAAATATGAAGGGGAAACGAAGAAAGGAAATATGAGAGAAAGGGAGGGAAGAAGAATGTGTTCGTGAAGAAGGGGGAAACGAGGGGAAATGGGAGCCTGGTGGAATCAAGACAGGAAGAGTAAAATGGAATAAAAAAAATGAAAGAAGGAAGAAGAATATGAGAAAGATGAAGGGAAAATGTAACAGACAAGGAGACTACAAAAGTAAAAGAGAGGTGACTGAAACCATGGTGACGAGAATAATAAGGACAGAAATAAATGGGAGAGGAGGAGAACAGGAAAGAATAAAGTGAGAGGGAAATGAGAAACAGAATTTGAGAGGGAAACAGATTGTAAGAGTTTAAGACAGGTTTGTGGAATCAAAACGAGAAGAGTCAGAGGGAGGGAAAGGAAGTGTAGGAGAGAAAGAGGGAAAATGAAGGTAAGGGAGAAACAGAAGAAGAATATAAGGGAGAAAGAGAATGTTAGTGGAGAGGAGAGGCAAGATCGTGAGAATGGAAAGGATGAGAATATGAAAGGAAGAGAGATTGTCAGAGGGGAAAGAGAGGGTGATGGAATCAAAACAAGAAAGGTAAGAGCGAGAGATCCTGGTTATAGGGAGAAAGGAAGGAACACTGTGATTCTGGCGTGAGTGGAGGAAGAGGGTAAGAGAGCATTAAGTGAATAGTCAGAAAGAGAGAGAGAGAGAGAGAGAGAGAGAGAGAGAGAGAGAGAGAGAGAGAGAGAGAGAGAGTTTTGTACTGAGTGAAATACTACTGAAATAACGAGAAAGGGAAACTGTGAGAGAATAACATTTCTTGCCCCATATGCTCTCCTCTCGTTTTCAATCTCTTCTCCATACCCTACATATATGTCTTCTCTCACTTCCTTCTCATCATCTCCATAGTTTACTAATATCTTTCTTTTTCATATATATTTTTTCTCTGTTCCCTCATACACTTCTCCTTCTTTATATTTCTCTTTTTTCCACCATGTCTTTACTCTTGTCTCCTCTCCCTATTTTTCTCTCCTTCCCTCCCTCTCTCCATAACTTTATTCTTCCTGCTCTCTCTTTTCGACTTTCTCTCCTTCCCTCTTTTTCACTGTTTTCTTATGCCAGTCTCTCTCTCTCTCTCTCTCTCTCTCTCTCTCTCTCTCTCTCTCTCTCTCTCTCTCTCTCTCTCTCTATTCATACTAACTTTCTTTTCATTCTTCATTTATCATCTCGTCACATGGTCATCATACATCCTCCTGCTCTCATTTCTTTTCTCTCTTCTTCTCCAACTCTCTCTCTCTCATCCCCTTACCCTTGTATCCCATCTGTTATCTTTCTGTCTTCCCTTCCATCTTCCATACTCTCTCTCTCTCTCTCTCTAACCCCCCATTCCGCCGTCCTCCCCCCCCCACCCCCACTCTTCAATCCTTAAAATAGGAAATTCTTTTGAACCAACACACTCGTTCACATTTTTTCCCCAGAACCTGATAATGACTCGCTCCCACTCCAGGTAGAAAGTTGGAAGCTCCTTTGATTTGTGTTCTCTTGTGTTCCATTGTGTTGCGTTGCGTCCGCTTCTCTCTCTCTCTCTCTCTCTCTCTCTCTCTCTCGTCCAATTAATACTCCATTTGCTCCTCATCATCTGCTTCCTATTTGATCAGCACTTACCACTGTTGTTTCACATTTGACCAGTAATTACCACCCACTTTTCCACTTTCACTAGTCATACATTCATCCCACTCCCATATAATCATTCCACTTTCACCTACCATCCCATTTTTATTTATCAATTGCATCATCGCCCTATTCACATTCAGAATCCAACCTGAAACTCTGTGGGTAGAAATGAGTGTAGAGAAAGGGAAAAGAACGCAAGGAAAACTCAGAGGAAAAAATGAACATAAAACTTACAGGGATGAACGAAGGCAGAGAAGGAATTATATGAGAGAAAGAGAGAGAGAGAGAGAGAGAAAACACAACCGTCGAATAAAAACACAGGCGCCTCCATCATTTGCCATACTAACTTCGCGTGTCCTTCGCGTAATGTGACCTTTTTCCTTTCCTCTCTACTATATTCTCTCTCTCTTTCTCTCTCTCTCTGTCTCTGTCTCTCTCTCTCTCTCTCTCTCTCTCTCCCCCTCTTGGCCATGTACCGGGAGCGTGACAAACCGGTTACCCTTTATGGCCCGTGAGGCACTTCCACCTGCTGACCCTCTGTTCCTGCTGGTACTCTTTTAATATATCAACTTGTAGTTTTACTTTGCTTGAGTATTTTTTTTTTTTGTTAACCACCACCACCATCACTACCACAAACATAGCTATCGGCGTCGTCGTCGTCGTCATCGCTCTATTCTTATTTCTCATTAATAAACTTTATCAAAGTCCATTGTCGTATCCACCTATTTCTTCAGTCAATAATTTCTCGGTTAACATTACTTGAACGTCAAATAACAACATGACCAGTAGCTAATAATGCTGTTCTAACTACCAGTGCTCTTGCTAGCCTACCGTTACTAACAATCCACCTCTTCATTATATATATTATATTTTTCCATCATGTGACGAGGAAGGATTAGTAGTTTATAACGTCCATTATGTAATAAAATTAAATTATATTAAATCCACTTTCAGACTGAAAAAAAAATCGACATATGCTGGTTTGGAATCCTTTTCTCGGTTAACAATTTTTTCCCAGCTATAAATCATCTGAGACATCCATAAGATTTATTAGTTTATACACCACCTTTCTCACTGGACAGAATCAAGTGTGAATGAATAAATAAAAACAGCAATTTCATCTCAGTACATAAAATACGAGTACTACATAGATTTATTGATACCTACCTACGCCACTAACACGTCTGCTATAACACCAACAAACCCTGACACATCAACAGCGCCACCACAGAAAAAAAAAAAATTACTCTATAATGTCACAGTCCACCTAAGTAACTGACATAGTAAACAGACACTTGTAGTTTTTTTAAAGACTCTCCGTCACAAACACATCCAACACATTGCAACGCCATTAGAATGCATCATCAATATAAACAACATATAAACATAACTAACACATCACCAACATAACCACATCAAACTTCACTATAAAACACACTCTGTAAACCCATCAAATATCCTTAACACCAACACCACCACAACACTCGTATATAAAAAAAAATCAATACAACGACCAACATCACCAACACAAATGTATCAAAAAGCTTACCTATCTCCAACACAAAAAATACATCACCACAAGTACCACTTCACCACCACCATAACACTAACATAATACCACATAATCACCAACACAAACAACATATCACCAGCAAATCGCTAACATATCTCTCACCAACACAAAGAACACAACACGAAAGCAAACAAAATACACATCAGCAAGGTAAACAAACTAGGAAATAAACCCCCTCAATTACTGCTCTTTCCATTAGCGCCATTACCACCACAATTACCACCATTGCATCTATTATTGCCACCATCAGTAGAGCGTCCGTCATAATGTTCATCCACAACCATCAACTACCACTCCACTACCATTACTACCACTCCTACCGCCATTACCAGTCCTGTTCCCCTTATGTCGACAACCATTACTACCATCATTAGTGAGCCTATTGTTAACCCCACCTAACTACCACTCACAACTGGTACCATTATTATCACTACTACCAATGCCACTGTCCTGTCCAGCTATCATCATTCATCATCACTAGTCCACCATCTACAGCTTGGCTAACACCGCCATCATCAGTGTCTTCATCATCTCTATCCATATTTCCCACTTAACCAGTTACCACTCAACCAAGAAAAAACGGCGCTCACAATTAATGCTCTACCACACCAGTTCTTTTACTTCTCGAGACATCATCATCATCATTATGACTCCATTCCCCCTATAATATACTGTAATATGGAGTAAACAGGATCTAGAAAATGCAAAATGAAATACGAAAAGCAGGAAAAAAAAATAAGTTATACAGATCAAACATTCTTTCGCTCATCATCCAGGTCTTTAAAACCTTCCGCTCATAAGAAAACGACATCCAGGTTCATCACAAAGCTACGAATAATATCAGTACTTTATTCCTAGCTCTGCCTCCTCAAAACAGTCTTCTTCATCGTTATAACCTCTTTTCTCCACAACCACAGACAACTTAGGAAACTTTATTGGTGAACTTCGGTCTCTCTTAATCGCAGTCGTAATAATCTCTTTACCTCAGAGTCCTTTCTACAGCGCCAAACAAGCACACTGTCAAAATAATCATCTCTCGATCTCTAGCACAACCGCTACCAGAGTTTTGCTACTTACACCTAAAGTATGTTTAACAGATCTTCCTATCTAAATCATCTCATCCATAACTCCTGTCCTACCAGTACTATCACATGTTCTTCAAGCACAGCACCGCATTCACAAACACAAACACCCCTGTCAGGATCACCAACACTGCTTTCACAACCACGAACATAACTTTTACGAACATTACAACCTCTGTCACCTCTACCTACCACCCCTGTCATAGTCACCACTTCTAACAAGACACCTACAACTCCTGCCTCAACCTACCATCCCTATCATAACCATCACTTCTAATAAGACACCTAAACTCCTGCCTCACCCTACCACAACCATTACAACTACTACTTGCCCTATTACAGTCCCTACCACAACCCCAATACAAAACCTTCCACTTCGACTACACCTCCTTTCACATCTACCATACCCACTACCACACCTTCCAAACCACAGCCACCCTTGCCACAACCACTACCACACTCACCACAACCGTCTGCTATCTCAGCCACAACCAGCATCCCCACCACACTCATTGCCAACCCTACCACAACCACTACCACCCCTACCACAACAACGACCACTCCTACCATTACCTCTGTCACCCCTGCCACATACACTGCCACCCTGACTACAACCACTATTACCTTACTGCACTCACTATCATCCTATCACAATCAGTGTCCATACCATAACTACAGGATCCGTGCCACAACCATTATCACTCATACCACAACCACTGTCACCCTTCCACACACACTACCACCCCTACCACAAACCCTGCCGCCCCTACCACACTCACTACCACCCCTACCACAACCCCTGCCGCCCCTACCACACTCACTACCACCCCTACCACAACCCCTACCAGGAGCAGGACCCCCAGCAGGCCATGAATACTAGATTACATTGTTAGAGAGAGCCGAGTGAGCTACAGTGTCGCCCCCTCACACATTAACACCACCTCATGCTCTCTCTCTCTCTCTCTCTCTCTCTCTCTCTCTCTCTCTCTCTCTTTAAGTAATTTCCCAAAATACCATTGTTAATATCACCTCTCTCCCTGTTCACCCCTATTATTAACGATTCTCCCATTATCTTCTCAAAGTTATCAAAATCATACCCGTGTCGTACTCTTTTCATTCTGATATTACTATTGTTGTATTCTTTTATTTTGATACAAGGAAAAGGGAATCAAAGATCTAAAGAGCGCAAGATTGTTCTCTCAAAGAAAAAAAATAATAAATAAATAAATAACAGAGAGCCAAATTCAAGATCTGTTCACTTCTATATGCTTGGACACAATGAGTTTAAAAGAGAAGAGGTCAAAGGCAAAAAGAAATACAGACACACGAAAACAGTTCCAAAGTTGACCGGTTGCATACATGAAGGACTGGGAGTATCGGTTAACTCTTACTTCAAAGAGTTGGACGGAAGAACAGTGAGAGTTTGGTGCCAGACCACAGAAGCAGAGACAGAAAAGAGAAGATGCAACAGTGCAGCGAAGAGAGGGAGGTTAAAGGGAGCCAGAACGAGGAGGAGAGTTAACAAGCCGAATACCCTTTGATTCCACCCTGCTGTTTTCATCTGCCACTTTTACACTGCCCTAGTGCTGGAGAGGGATGTCTTCATGAGGTTATACAAGCGACCGTCTGCCCCTGGCCCCGAAAAGGAGGCTGGTGGACTACGGGAGAAGAGGAACTGAAACATGCTGTCCACCGGGGTCACATTTCAGAACATGAGGTTACAACTACTGCTACTACTACACTGATCTGCCTTTTTGTTCGTCATTAACTGTCCTTCCCATCTTCTCCTACTGTCGTACCTGTTCCTTTCTATTATCGCTGTTGTCAATATTCGCCTGTCCTCATCTATTACTGTTACAATGTTCTCTCTTTATATTTACCATCAATAACTCTCCTTCCTTTCTTATACAGTATATATATATATATATATATATATATATATATATATATATATATATATATATATATATATATATATATATATATATATATATATATATATATATATCCAACCATCAGTTTACGTTTCTACTCCTACACTCTTTCCTTCAGCTTTGGTTGTCTTGGTCTCTATCTCTTCAAATCGCCAGTTTCATTTTCTCCCCGTCATCAGCATCATTATCATCATCTCTCGTAACTCTCCAACTCTCATTATACATATTCATTCTATCCAGCGTTATTACTATCGTCATCTCCATTTCTGCTCCCACCATCAACTTCCAGTCCTACCCCCTCTCTTTCCTTCATAATAAACACTGGTTCTCTTCATCTTCCCTCCAACCATCGTATTCTCTCTCTTCTCCCATCACCTTCCTTTCCTATCCCTTTCTTCCCTTCGTTATATGTTTTCATGCCCTTCATCTTCCTTCCTATCATCCTCCTTCATCTCTTCTTCCATCATCATTGTCTTTTCTCACCCTTCTCCTCCCATCAACATCTTTATTCATTATCTCTGTCCTTCTGCCGTCATGCCCACATCTTTCACTATAAACTTCCCTCTTATCCATCTTCTGTTCCTCCTCTCTCCATCTTTCTTATTCTCTTCGTCTTCCTCCTCTCTATGCCATCTCTCTCCTCTATACACCATCATCTTCTCTCGCTCCCCCACTCCTCTCTTCATTATCACTTGCATTCTCTCCGTCTTCTTTCCTATCGCGCCCTCCTCCATCTCTCCTCCCATCATCATCATCATCTCTCCCTACCCATCTCCTCCCTTCATCACCACTATAACCTTCCACTTGGCGCATGCAATAAAGAAAATGATCACTCGAACCGCCAGACTCGGGAATAATCACACGAGAAATATTGAATAGATTTGAGGGGATAATATGGTTCATCTCTCTCTCTCTCTCTCTCTCTCTCTCTCTCTCTCTTTAATATATGCAGTACTCATATACCTACATCTCTCACCCTTCTCATATACCCCTCATCTCTTCCACCCTTACTGCTCCCTCTCTCTCATCGTTCCTCCTCTATTCACTTCCTTTCCCACTCTTTCTACCCCTCGCCTACATACCTTCATTATCCAAGTCCGTCCCTTATTATTCCTCATTTATTCACTCCCTCTTTCACTTAATCTGTGTCCTCTATCCCTTACCCAAACTCACTCCTTTATACTATCTCATATGATTCCATTCCTCCTCTTATTCCCTCCTCCTCCTCTGTCTCTCCTCTCCCCTCCCTCCATTTTCTCTCTCTCTCACAATCCCTTCTCTTCATTCTCTCCTTCCTCCGTCTATCCCTCATCCTCCTTCCTCTCACCCACTCCCCATCACTCAACCCGCTGCCTCCCTTTACATCCCTCTCCTCTCTTCCCCTGTCGATCCCTCACTTCCCCCACTCGCTCTCATCATCCTATCCCCCTCCATCCCTCACATCCCTCTCCCTCCCCTCCTTGCCGGCCCCTGTCTTTGTGCTGGGCCGCTAACAGATTAATTTTACGCTTGTACCGATTATCTCGTTCATTGTTACCCTTCCCGCCCTCCTAGCACAGCTGTATTTACGACAGGGCTGAGGGGACGCTGAGGGGAGATGAGAGAGAGAGAGAGAGAGAGAGAGAGAGAGAGAGAGAGAGAGAGAGACAGACAGACAGACAGACAGACAGACAGACGGACAGACGGACAGACGGACAGACGGACAGACAGACAGAGACAGACAGACAGGCACTGAATAACATACTGGGAAGATAAATTAGGAATACCAAAAAGGGGAACTGAAATAATACACGTAAGACACAACAGAAGAGGTAAAAGTGCAAAGGTGACAGCAAGGAAGAAAGTGAAGAAATGAGAGACTGAAGGAAACGCGTAGCGAGAGGAGAGTATGAATTCGTTAAATAGTGTATGGAGGAAGTAAGATTGTTGAAAGGAGACTGAGGAGGAAGGGTTGGTGAAAGTGAGAAGACAGGTGGTGGAGAGATGAGAAATTGGAGATAATGACTGGAGAGAAGCATGGATGTTGGAAGGCTGTGGAGAAGCAAGAAAGAGGAATATGATGAATGCGACGAAGTGGGAGGGAGAAATGCGACAGAGGAGAATATGAGCAGGAAAACGTGAAGAGTAGGTAGGAGAAAATGCTGAAAGAAATGAACGGAAGAATGCAAAGAGGTGAGAGGGAAAGTGAGGGGTGATAAGGAAGAGTATTAGAACACTGAAAAGGTAGGAAAGAGGAAAGAACTGTAGAGAACAGCAAGAAAAGGATGATAAAGAAAATGAAGAAATACGAGAAATTAGCAGGGAACAATGTAAAGGTGAGATGGAGGGTGAGAGGTGATAGGAAAGAAGGTGAGTGGTGACAATGAAGAGGAATGAGAGGTAAGAAGTGTGGCGATATGAGGGGTGTAATAGGAAAGTATTAAAGCTGAGAAGTGAGATAAGGAGAGGTGTGGGAAGGACTTTGCTGGTGTGATAAAAAAGGTGGATTATTGAGACAGAGTTGATGATGGTGGAAGGGACGTAGAAAATGAAAACTAATTATACAGGAAGGAGGGAAAAATGATGATGGGAGAGAAAAAGTACGAGTGGAGAGACAGAACTGATATGAAATAGAGGGGAGTGCGAGACGGTTAGGCTCAGAATGACAGGCAGAGGGAGGAGAGGGTGTGAGCAGCTAAGCCCATCAGGAATGTAGATAATAAACTACTAAGCCGACACTCTCAACTGCTCATACTGCCGCCCCAGAGTGTGCAGTCACGAACGACCGCTAACACAAAGGACCATCACGGAACAATGATATAAATCTGTTTTTATCTTACTATTATGCTCGCAGTAAATAAGACATAATTTAAACGAAACTGTCTCATCATCCAAGCATTTTCAGTCCTCCCATGTGCCTCATATTTTGATGAACGATGAAGGCAGTTCGTAAGAGTTCGAAAGCTCCCTTGATAAGTATGTCTTGGCTTTTACGCCCGACATCAATTAAATCTGACCAATGCACTGCTTGAAGTGAAAGTGTCCAATGACAGGCTCCCTCATCAAAAAGGACAAAACTATGAATATACAGAGTCAATGGTAAATAAAATTCCAATTGCGTCAAGTTGATCGATCTACATATTAAACACACACACACACACACACACACACACACACACACACACACACACACACACACACACACACACACAATTCAAAACTTGTATATCATTAATGAGCATGAAATAACTAATCTACTCAAGCTTTCCTACAATTTGTCTCCCATATCCTTTCTTCAATCCCTACTTCTACAGCTCACTTTTCAACCTACACTTTATCAATCTCTATCTCCGATTTCCTTGTCATTCAGCGAAACCTCAGTGTTCTACAATGCATGTGATCAATATGTCAAATGTCTTTATGTAATATCATATCATTCGTACTGCCTCATTTCTTTGCTTCTTCCTCCTCCCATCGCCTTCCCATCTGGCACTTTCTCTTCTCCATCAGCACCCGCTTCTCCCCTCTTAATCTCCCTCTCTCCCTCCACGGCGAACCTTTCCCCTTTCTTTTAAAATGTCCATACGAGAACATCCAATTGACATTACACTCCCTAGCGACCAGGCTTAGTACCTTACCCTTTCTACTTACCCTCACCCCTCTTTCTCTTCTTATTTTTTTTTTAACCCTTACCTGAATAATTCCTTACCTTTCATCTATTCCCTTGCTTAGTACCCTTTCCTTTCCACTTCCCCTCTCCTTTCTTTCTCTCCTTATTTATTCCACTTTACCTAACTTACTCTTTACCCCTCCTCTATTCCTTCCATTAGTACCTCTCTCCTTCTATACTCCCCCTCTCTCTCGTTTCTTTTCTAATTTGTCCCCTGTTAACCCCTACCTGACTGACTCCTTCCCCTTCCTCCATCAGTTTTTACTATACTCTGTACATTTTAACTAGCTTGCCATCTCTCCATCGGTAACTAAAGAATACGGTCCTAGTAACGAAAAACTGATACGGAGATGGTGAGTTACGGACAGAGGAGAGGAATGAAGTGTCAGTGGAAGAGAAAGGGGCAAGGAATGAGAAATGAAAGAGGTGAGCAGATGAAAGGAGAGAGATAGGCCGAAAACGTCTACACAGAGGTTACCGATGGAAGACATGAGATAATGAAAAGTGGGATATGAGAGGTACCAGAAAAGGATGCGGAGATAACAGAATGGAGATGAGAGATATTTGATGTGGATAGTAAGGTAAATGGGAGACGGAATAGGGGAAAAGGACAAGGGGCCGAGCTAAAGTATAGAGAAGAGAGAGGATGAGATGAGGCAAGGAAGACACTACCTTCATTCCAAAAATCTGTTTTCCTTTCTCCCACCCCACTCTCTTGTCTATTTTTCCTTCCCCCCTAAATTTACCTCACAAACACCTCTTCCCACTCCCTCATTCCCCTCATTGCCTTTATATATATATATATATATATATATATATATATATATATATATATATATATATATATATATATATATATATATATATCCATCTAATAATCATCTAGTTCTTCTTCATTCCTCGTAATCCTCTTTTCTTCCCTACATATCCCAGAAACATACTATTTCACTTTCTCATTCCCCTATCCCACCACCATCTTCGCCCTCTCCTATCCCTTTCTTTCCCTTTATTTCTTCCGTTCTCTTCCTTTCCTCACATCTTCCTCTTTTCCTCTCTCTCTTCTCTTTCTCTTCTCTCACTTTTGTCTTTACCCACATCTTCCTCCAACATACCTCATCTCTCTTACTCAACTCATTCTTCCCTCTCCCATCATTTATTCCCCTCATTTCTCACATCCCTACCTCCAGCACCTCTTCCCATTCCCTTACACCCCATATCTCCCACTCTCCTCTATCCTCATTTCTCCTATCCCTCCCCAATTCTCCCTCCAACTCACCTCTTCCTTCTTCCTCACTCCCCATACCTCCCTATCCCTTCATTACTCCTATCCCTACCAAATTCTGCCTCCAACAACCTATTCCCTCTCCCAACCTTTCCTCCCCACACCTCTCTCTTCCCTCTCCCATCCTTCACTCCCAACACTTCCCTCTTCCCTCTTCCATCCTTCACTCTCCACACCTCCCTCTTCCCTCTTCCATCTTTCACTCTCCACACCTTCTTCCTCCCTCTCCCCATCCACCTCCCTCTTTCCTCTCCCCATCCGCCTCCCTCTCTCTCCCCTCCATTATCACTGGCACAATCATCATAATCATCAGAATGGCGGCCCCTCCTCGTAATATCAATTGAGTCCTCACCGCCAGATTATCCCGGACACGACCACTGCCTGTAACGAATACTGTCGGATGATTGAGCCCACAACAGCTTCTGGGGAGGGACTGGGACGGTAGGGGAGAGGGGAGAAAGAGGCGACAGCAAAGTGGGAATGGGAGGAGAGGAGAAGGGAAGAAGTTCCTGACGGGTAGATAGGGAAAGGGAGAGAGGAAGAAAGGGAAAGTGACAAAATTAGCTCCCAACTGCTTCTGAGGAGAGGCCGGGGAGGTGGGGGTGGGGGAAGAAAGGGAGAGGAGGTCAAAGCGGGAAAGAAGGAAGGAAGAGGAGAGGGAGAGGGAGAGGGGAGGAAACAATACGGAGGGAAGAGGAAGGGGAGGGAGGAAAGCAAGAAGAGTGAGATAACTGAACCCAACACTGCTTCTGGGGAGAAGATGGGAGGTGGGAGGTGAGGGAAAGGAGGGGAGAGGAGTACGTAAGTGGGAGGAGGAGGAAGACAGGGAGATGAGGGAGGGGAGAGAGTAAGGCAATGGGAGTGGGATGATTCATCCCACAACAGTCTGGGGAGAGAGACTGGGGAGGTTGCGGTGGTGTAAGAGGGGGAAGGAGAAGGAGTAATGAGGAAGAAGAAACAGGAAGAGCGGATGTGGGAGGGGAGGGCGGAAGACTGGGGGAGTGTGTGAGAGAAAGTGGGAGGGGACGGGGATTGAGAAGTGAAGGAGAAATAGGGTGTATGGAAGAGGGCGGGAACGACAGGAGAGGGAAAATATTGAGTTGTTGGAGAAAGACATAGAAAGGCGAGGGAGTGTGAAAGGAAGTACACCATCAAGATGTGGTTTGGATCGTTACTGAGGAAACAAGAGGATGACAGATAACATGAAAAGAGGAGAATATACAAAATATTAGTAGACGAGAAGACCTAATTAGAGAAAGAAGACGTACAAGGAAGGATGCTGTGTGGAGAAGGGGTGGATAGAAAAAATGTGAGTAAAACAAAAAGAAGGGTAAGAGGATTAGAGAGGAAAGGAAACGATAGAAAAGGAATAGACAAGGGCAAGAGACGAGGGAAGGACAAAAGAGATGCAGGAAAAAAGAGGAAAAACAGGGTACTGCATTTGATGGAAAGAGACAAATGAAATGGATGGCAGAGATGAAGACAATAAGCAAGAGAGGGAGAGAGGAGACGAAGCGAAAGGATGAACAGGGGGCTCGAGAAGACGTGGGTAGAAAAGAAGCCTGGAAAGGAAAGGTGGAGACAAGGACAAGGCAGGAGGAGGAAGAGGACAGAAGCAACAATATAGAATGACCCGGAACTTGGTACGGTGGAGACGGGAGGGGAGAGTGGAGCAGGTAGGAGGAGAGGAGAAAGGGAGAAGATAAGGAAAGCAGGAGGAGGTAGGTAGGAAGGGGAATGTGGAAGACAGGGAGAGGTGAAGGGGGTAGGTAAGAAGGGAACATGGGGAAGTGAAATATGAGGAGAATGAAAGGGTGATAAATCGGAAGGGAGGGAGAAGTAGAGTGAAGAGAGCAGGATGAGTGACAAAAGAAGACGGGAGACAAGGAGAGGCAGTGCAGCAGACAGAAGTGGAGTCGAAGGAAGATAGAAGACAGGGAGAGGTAGAGGGTGACAAGTGGGAAACGAAACAGGGAAGACGAGGAGGGAGGGGAAGGGGCTCGGTCACACTACGGGGAAAGAGAGGGGAAGAAGTGGAGAAGGGTAGCTAGGCGAAAGGGATGACGAGAGGTGGAGAGACGGAGGAAAGGACAGAGGGGTAGAAAGGTGGATAGGAAAAGAGAGAGAGAATGGAGACAGGGATAGATGGAGGGAGGCTGGAATGGGGAGAAGGCAGGGTGGAGGAAAGAAAAGGAAATGGTTCGGTAATGCTACAAGAGGGGTGAGATGGGGAGAAAAAGTGTAGATGGGTAGTAGGTGGGAGGGAGTGAAGTAGACAGAGGGAAAGAGGGGAAGGGAGACAGGGAGGGACTATGTAGGGGGGCATGGAAGGTAGAAGACAATGTGGACGGGGTACGTAAGAGAAAGGCAGAGAGGGTGAAAAGATAGGTAGGAAAAGAAAAAGGTGGAAGAGATAAATAAAGAGGCAGGTAAGAGGGGAGGAAATAGGAAGAAATACAGGTGGAGGAGGGTAACTAAGGGGGATGGGAGGGGGTGAGGAGGGGAAATAGTTCGGTAATGCCAGGGGGAAAATGAATGGGGAGAGGCAGGGAGCGATAGAGGGAGGTAGGAGTGGGGATGGACGAGAAGGAAGGGGGATGAGAGGAAGGAGTACAGGGAGAAGATAAGGGGAGGAGCAGTTACTGGAGGGGGTAGGTACTGGAGAGACTGGGGAGGAAAGAGGTAGACAAAAAGACGAAGAAAGTGGGGGTACAGGGAGAGGTGAAGGGGGTCGGTAGGGGAAGTCATGGGGGAGAGGGATGAGTAGAACGAGAGAAAAGGGGGATACAGAAAGAGGGGTAGCTTGGTGGGGGAGAAGAGGAGAGAGAACAAGAGGTGGAGAAACGGCAGGGGTAGAAGGTAGGTTGGTAGGAAGGACTGAGAGAGAAAGGGGGAGACAGGGAAGTGGTGGAGGGATGCAGAAGCGTGAAAGACAGGAGGAGGAGGGTGAGGCAGGGAGATGGGGAGGGGGTGGGGAGTTCGGTAATGCCCCGGATCACCCGATATTGCTTCTTTTGTGTAGGTCGGGTCGAGGGGCTCCTCAGGGACGCGCTAAGGATAATAAAAAGAAGGTAAATGACCGTCATACAATCAGAAGATTAGTGCTACTTGCAGGAAAAAGCCGCTTCCCTATTGGCCGAACGTAATTGAGTCTGTCGGTGGCGGCCAATCCCCGAGGGTCCTCCAGTCTGATGGCCCCGCGACACAGGTGCCCCAAGTTATTAACAAATTTTCCAAGCTTTTCCTTTACCACCACACTATATAACTCTACAAATTTAGGGTGATTTTATCCAATTTTTATATACAGATTCTCATATTTTTTTTCCCATCAGCTATCATCAAATTTTCCAAGTTCTTCCCATACCACTACGCATATATCTACAAATTTATCGTGATTTTCCCCATTCTATACGTACAGATTCCCGTATATTCCTTTAGATTAAATAAAAAAAAAAGGAAACGACTGTCCCTACCTTCTCTCTACAAATTTCCTGCACTTTTTTCCAGTCACATTTAATATTTGGCGCGATTTTCCCCAGACATTTCTCCGTTTTATATGTACAAACTGCCTTTGATTTTCCTTGCTTTATATCTACAAAATTTCCCCGATTTTCCCAACAGATAGATGCAAACGTTTCCCCCCTATTTTATAAACTAAATTATATGTTATATCTACATGAATTTCTCGCAACTGTCCCCATTGTAGATCCACCAATCTTCCCAAATTTTCCCACATTATGTTACCAAATTTCATGTGCTTTATCTTTCTTTTTACCTTGAAAGTTCTGGCGCTTTTCCTACTCTATATTCAATAATTTTCCGTTCTTGTTAACCCTTTATATACGTCGATACTTCCCACGCTTTTCCCATCTTTATCAACAAACTTTCCGTGTGTTTTCTCGCACACTGTATCTACAAACTACACACTATTGTCTTCATTTAAAACAAAAACCTTTCCATCTCCTCCCTTGTTTACATCTACAAAATTTCCCTCCCCTTTCCCCACTTTACATCAACTAGGTACTAATTTCTTCCTCCATATATACCAACAATTCATCGTCTTTTTCCTCCCTTTACATCTACAAATTTTGTCACATCTCTTTCCTTTGCACATCTACATTCCCTTTATACATCTAAAAGTTTTCAGTATTTCTTCTCCCTTTATATATCCACAACCTTTCCCCTCTTTTGTATATACTTATTGGATTCCTACACCTTTTCCTATTTTATACGGAAAAAAAAAAAGTGCTTCCCTCATCTTAATTTCAACATTCAGGCATATTAAACAGCAGTCTAAGATATTCCCGCATTGATCTTTGCTCCGGAGATACAGCTTTGAATCTGTTCCCTCTTTTCACTGAGGAATACTCTTGGTCCGTCATAATTATACTCTATATTCAGATCAGATCCGTCTTTGTTATTCTATTTCATCTAGTTACAAAATAATCTTCAAAATAGTATACCCTACTATTCCATTTCAAGTTTCCTGCACTCTGTTTTCAAAGTAATACATTTTTTAGAATTTTTGAGCCATATAAAGGCACACTTCCAAATTTCTACATATACTGTATCTCCATTTTAAAAATATATTTTAGTTATTATGCCCTACACTTCCCCGTCTCTCCTGGTCTGGATAATACATTCGTCAGATTAGTTATGTGGTACTAATTCTTTAAGTATCTTCATAGCATTAAAGATTGGTGGGGGATTATTGTTTTCTGTACATGTATCTCGTCATTTATTCTGAAAACAAACTATTACTGAACTAAAGACTACATGAAACTTCATTTTCCGTCTGTCATAATGCGTCATAATTTTCATTTTCAGTTCAGTCTGTCAACATTTTCTGTATGAAATAAACCTTAATGACAAAAAAAACAAGCTTCCTCCTTCCGCTTCCTTCTTCCTTCATTTCCTCACCGTCCTTCTTCGTAGACAACGCGGAAGCAAGGTAGGAACCTCACCGATCGACCGTGTAACGAAATTTAGAAAGAGAAACTGAAAAGCACAGTCGTCGTCCGTCTCTTAACTTCCTGTATGGGGCTTCCTGTATTTTTTTTTTTTCCTCTTCCTCATCCAAGATATTGCATGAGGAAGACCCTGTTTACCTCTAAACCATGAAGAATATTCCATTTGATTACCAGGTTACACGGCCTTTCATATATCTCATTATGCATAATTACTGCAATTTCTTATCGTTTCTCAAGAACTGAACTGAATCATGTACATTACCTTCTGCTTGTCCAGGCCTCAGAGATCCTGAAAAGAAAAAAAAAATACGCCGTTAGAATACACGTAAATGACCCATTATTACTCAGTGGGAAAAAATACATGTAAATGACCCATTATTACTCAGTGGGAAAAAAAAAAAACCGAGTACCAAGTTCCTACATCTTCCGTTGCGACATTGACGGACGGGAGACATAAAACTCATACTACAGTACTAAACAAAATTCATAAACTGCACATCTGCGTCTCCACCCTTGGTTTTATCCTAATATGCCAACCCACCAGAAAAAAATTATATATTTGCTTTGTAACAAACAGCAACAGGATTAGCTACTACAATCACCATTCTTTGATTCCTTTCCAACTTCTCATAGCTGCCTTCTTCCTGGATTATTCCTGTATTCGTCCTTTTAGTACTTTTCCCTAAGGCCAAAAGCTACAGGAAGAGTAAATGACCTGCCATGTGAAGTCTTAACAATTTCGAAGTAATTTTACACAGAGAAGTGCCTCGACTGTGCTAAATCATATGCCCATCTAAAATTCCTTAACAATTCCCATGTTCCTCTTTCTTTCCCTTTATCTCCTCTTTCCCATCCGCCACAGACTCCAATAGGAACAAACAAACGACACTGTTAGCCTCCGATAATCGAATGAGTTACGAAGCACCGCCCGACTAACTACTACTACCATCACTCTCTAATTTCCCTCCTATTCTTGCCTCTCCTCCATCCAATCTCTCTAGACCTCAGCAAAAGCATGATAAATACCCAGGTAGTTCCCAATAATCAAGTGAGTAACCCAGCATCACCCGACTAACTACTATCTAACCATCCTATTTCTCGACGTCGTTCCTTTCTTTCCGTTTCCCCGTCCTATCTCCTTTTCTCTCCATCCCTCCAGACCCTGATAAGTACGCTGAGATCGTTAGTCCAGAATAATCGGATGGGTCACGTAGCACACTCGAACTAACTATCGCTACGAATACAACCAATCATTAATTTTCTTTCCTATTCCTCTCACAACCCCTCCCTCCCCACACTCCTTCTCCTTCCCCCAGCCCTCAGCAGAAGCAATATAAATATCCTGTTATCTCCCAACGAATGCTAGCCCTCAATAATCGAATGTCAGACTAACTACTGCTACAATCAGCTTCTAATCTCCCTCTAAACCCATTTCTCGATATCCCTCCCTACTTTTCCCCTCCTTCTCTCCCCATCCCTCCGTCCATCCCTCCAGACCCCGGCACAAGAGCAAGATAAATACCCTGTTATCTCCCAGTGATTGTTAGCCTCCAATAATCGAATGCCAGACTAACTACTACTACAATCGGCCTCTAATCTCCCACCAAACCTATTTCTCGACGTCCCTCCCTACTTTTTTTTCTTCCTCTCTCTCTCTCTCTTTCTCTCCATTCCCTCCACCTTATCCCTCCAGACCCACGGCACAGGAACAAGATAAATACCCTGTTAGCTCCCCGATGATTGAAAGTGTATTGGAAAACAGCGAGTAAAGGAGATAATTAATTCTTGCGCCGCCCCACTCTCTCAGGGGACGCTCAGGGGAGACACCGTATTGTCGGCCCGCTGATGAAAAGAGATTTTGGCCTCTCTCTCTGTTTCCCTTCTTTGTCCACCCTGAATGAGGCACTATTGGCACTGCAACTAAGAACTTTTGCCCTTTGTCTCCCCCTCGCACTCTCTCTCTCTCTCTCTCTCTCTCTCTCTCTCTCTCTCTCTCTCTGTTGTTCTTCCTCAACCAGCCTCAGTGAGGCACTAGTGGCACTGCAACTAAGATCTTTTGCCCCCCACCCCACCCTCGTCTGCCTCTCTTTCTCTCTTCCTGCCGTCCTAATTTCTCTCTGTTTGTTGGTAGCTCTGGCCGCCGGCGATCGTGTTGGGCTTCTGTTTTCCGAAAGTGGTGACCCAGTTATTCTGTTACGACTCGTTCTCGATGAAGATCTTTTTTTTTTTTTTCCTCATGCTTTACATCCGTTGTCCGAGTTACCCTATTTCGTCTCTTTTGTAACAGCTTTCGGTGGTAGTGTTCGTGTTTCTTCGCACCTCCCCTCCGTTACCGTGACCCAGTTATTCAATTTGGTCTTGTTATCCGATCGCTTGCAGTGGTGGTGTTCGTGTGATATTTTTCGTACCCTCCCTTTCTTTACAAACTCCAATAATAAACATGCAAGGTATAGTCCTCTTGTCCTTTTAATGTCATTTGTATTCCCTGTGAATGAACGTAGGTACTTTCTGATTCAACTCTTTCATTTCGATTTCAAACACATTTATCTTTGGTGCCGTCTAACGACTCACTTTAGTCGCCTTAGAAAAGACTTCTCGTAGTGAAGGTGTTAAAATCAATCTGCAGTCCATTAATCCTTCATTATGATGAGGTCTTTCTGATCATAGATATACGACTTTATTCAGCTTTGTCAGTGAAAAGATTAGCAGTTCATGGTGTAAGGAAAATAACTTAAAGTTCCTCGTTACATGATATAAATCTATCTATCAGTAGCCAGATACCTTAATCCCGGAATGGATGGCTATAAACAAGTCACTTGCATGTCACTCTGTCTGCCATCAGGTTGCTCTTTCCCAATCTCATTCCCTCCTCACATACACATGTCTCCACCTCATCCCTCCATCTCATCCCCGATCATTTACTAACATGAGTCAGTGAGTATAATATAGAATCAAAAATTATGTACTCACTGCCCACTGATGTTTCTAGTTGCTGTTTGTTGCTGATTGGGGCTCCTTGATCTGAACTTAGGTTTGCCAAATATACTTGCCTTGAAATGGGGAGAAACTGACAATTATTTAATTCTCCCCTCCACCTCATTCACATACAGTCTCCCAGTCAATTTCTCATTCTCCATTCTCTCCACATGGCCAAATCTAATATCTCTGTTTCATTCGTATCCACCACAGTGTTTGCACCTGTATCAGTGGTCCACGCCCTTGCCACTGAGGAACCCAAGAGTCCTTAGTGTCTAAATGGCTACAATTACCAGCGTCACACTCAGTACAATAGTCACATCTCTAATTTTCGCTCCCCTACCATTACCGTGTCATCAACAACACCCCTTCCCTAATTACTCGTCCCCTTCTTACACATTTTAACCACCATCATCACAGACAACCATAACCTCCTACATTAAGTCAGCCACTCTACGTATCCTAAACAAGATAACCAAAGACAAAAGCACTACAAGCATATTCCGTTATAAAAGATAGCTGAAATAAAAAAGAAACCCATTATTAAGATCTGTTCATTTCGCTATCCCTGGACAAATTATGTCTGAAGGATTACAAGTCTTTGGCAGAGAAAAAGGCAGATTGAGAAAGACTGATACAGAGTTAAAACAGGTATGCACAAGGACTAAGACTACTGACTAACTCTTGCATTAAAGCGTTTGAGAACAGTTTTACGATCCATTCCCACCAAATATATCATCCACTGCATCAAGGGGTTTTGAATCAGGGGTACATTTACCTCTAAGTAGTTAAGGAAATAATAACCGGAGGAAAATAAGGAAAGTCCAAAATGGCTAATGAAAGAGATATAAGTGAAACTAAGTCAAATGGAAATGGAAAGTCAAATGAAGTCACAGACTAAAAGGCGGTCCTGTTGCTTAATAATAATTGTTTCATTCATTGTATAATTATAAAATACCGTTGTCTTTTTACAGCTACAGTGTGGTAAAGTGTTCGTCTACATTTTTTTTTTCTTCCTTTTTTATTGGGTTAAGTGTTTGATTAAGTAGCACATTCTCTGCTTTACATTTTATGCCGAGGCTATACTTATTAACGGGATGGAGGAAAATGCCTGGCCATGCGAACCCCAGAGATTATTGGTAGAAAAACCGTAAAAGACCCGTGCACTACATCATCACCAATACAACCACCACCACCACCACCCACCACTCTTCCATCAGCCATTACCACACCATTCACCACACACTCACAATGTCATCACAGAATCTCCCACCACTAAAGCATTTTCACCACCCACCACCGACACAGAAACACACCATCACCAACATCACACGATCAGCACACCATCAATACCATTCACCACCAAACCTTCACCACCACCATCCTTCGTCAGAACATCACCCACCAATCCATCACCAGCCTCATCACCATCACCCACCACCATCGTCATTACCACAATGCGATCAGCACACCGTCATCACCATCCTCTATCATTCTTCAGCAAAATACTAAAAATCACCACACAATCACTACAGTTAGCTCCCACAACTATCATCACCACTACACAAGCATTTTCATCATGATCACCATCAAACCATGACAATTACCAACACTTCATCATCATCACTCGTACCCACCATCCACCATCACAGGCATCACCACATTATCATCATCCACCATCACCATCACCACAAGTACTACCCTCACCACGACATCGCCAGCATCATCACCACCACTCATCAGCACGACACTGTGACTATCACATGACCATCATCATCACCATCACCACACCAGTCACCACATCATCATCATCACACCTTCATCCACCACGGTCAGCACTATAACCACCACACTGTCTCAGGCTCACTACCACAATCATCGTCCAACATCACACCATTATCATCATCATCACCGTTACCATCACGTCGTCACTATCACTCAATAACACAATCGCTATCCACCACCACACAGTCATCATCACCATCATCACTCACTACCACAATAACCATCCACCACCACCAACAGCACCACTACACCACACCACACTATCAACCTTACCACCACTCACACCACTATACACCACATCATCACCATCACATCATCATCATCATCATCATCATCATCATCACCACTACCACCGGCACAGCCCAGCAGCGTTCTAATCTTGCCTAATTAGTTCTACTGAGTGAGGACGCGAGAGGTAATTTCCAGCAGCCTTTTTCCTCCCGGCTCCCTCGACGGGCATTTCCAGGGGTGAATTTGTATAATTAACTAAAATTTAAGCTCGGCCTGCAGAATGGATCCAATTCCTCGGGTTGCCGGCAAGGTCTTAACTACCTCTCCTCTTTTCTTCTCTTCTCCTCTCCCCTCCTCTCGTCTCCTCTTCTCTTTCTCTCTCTCCTCGTGTTTTTTTTTTTTATTTCCCACTATGCAGCACATACCTATTTACTTCATCCTTCTTATTACCCTTCCCTCTCTGTTTAGTCTTCCGCTTCTTGCATCTCGATCGTCTTTGATTACCATCTTCTTTAATTTTGGTTACATCTTCATTATCTATTTTACTCCACTCGTACCTTTTCAACATTTACTTTTCAGTTTTTTTCCCCTCTTAAATTCCAGATCTTTTTATCGCGGTTCCGGTCTCATTCTGGCCTACAATAATCGCCATTTTCCCCTTCCAATTGTCGTACTATTATTAGCCATTTCCTTTCATTCCTTAATTTTCTCGTCTTCTTTACAGTTTTTAATAGCTATCTTGTTTTGATTTTTCCTTAACCTCCTCCACTTTTACCTCGTAACATAATTCTTAAAATCCTTTTGTTGTATCTATCTTCATTCAAGAATTTCTCTGTGCATTCCTTGGGTATATCTTCTTTAATCAGTTTCTCCTGCTGGACTCCTCTTTCTTTCAGTTATACCGATTTCAGTTTTTTTACACAATAATTACTGAACTCTACGCTGCTCCGTTCTCCCTTTCCTTTCATTCTCCCCACCGTCACTCCTCTTCCTCTGTTGTTTTCCTTCCCATCCTTCCACATCCCTTCAGTCAATGTCTCGCATTAAACTATTTCCTTGTACCTCAATTTTCTTTTTTTCGTTTTTCTCTTCTATCCCCTTCCCTTATGTCTCTCTCCTTACTTCCCTCTTTCCTCATTTTTCTGCTCATTATCCCTCCTGTTTCACTGCTTTTCTGTTGCTCCTTTTTCATTCCTCATCCTTTTCGTTGTCTCCTCTTCCTCTTCCTCCTCCCTCCAGTTTCACCTTTTGTTCTACTTCCCTTCCTTCTCCCCCCCCCCTTCTATCCTCTCTCTCTCTCTCTCTCTCTCTCTTGCTCCGGCCTTCCCTTCAGTTTCACTCCTTCTCTTCTTTCCTTTCCACTCTTCTTCCCATCCAATTCCTCCATCCTTCTTTTTCATCAAAATCTCTCCTTTTGCCTCCTTCCTCTTTCACCTCAACTCGTTCTCCCTTTCTCTCCACCCGTTTCCCTCCTTCTGCTCCCTTCCTCTCCCTCTTCCTCCTTCCGGTTCATCATCTTCAAGCGTTCTGTTATATCTCTTTCCCTCCCTCCCTCCCATTTCATCATTCTCTTGCCTCCCCCTCACTCCCTCCTTTCCTCCATCTCTTCCTCCTGCTCCCTCCTTCCTTCCCTCCGTCCCTTCCTCCTGCTCCCTCCTTCCTTCCCTCCATCCCCTCCTCCAGCTCACTCCTTCCTTCCCTCCATCCCTCCCTCCCGCTCCCTCACACACGCACCCGAAAAACTGTATTCTTTCCGCGCACTAATTAAAGCTTTTAAGGAATGCAGCCGTATTAATTACTTCTAATGAGACCCCGGGAAACAGAGCCATCAGGAGTGTGTGTGTGTGTGTGTGTGTGTGTGTGTGTGTGTGTGTGTGTGTGTGTGTGTGTGTGTGTGTGTGTGTGTGTGGGTGTGTGTGTGTGTGTGTGTGTGTGTGTGTGTGTGTGTGTGTGTGTGTGTGTGTGTGTGTGTGTGTGTGTGTGTGTGTGTGTGTGTGTGTGTGTGTGTGTGTGTGTGTGTGTGTGTGTGTGTGTGTGTGTGTGTGTGTGTGTGTGTGTGTGTGTGTGTGTGTGTGTGTGTGTGTGTGTGTGTGTGTGTGTGTGTGTGTGTGTGAGAGAGAGAGAGAGAGAGAGAGACTACCACAAAGGTCTGTGTTTTGGTTTGGCGCTGGTGAGATGAGCGTGCTACACCCTCCATGTAAATCTCTTATAATATACAGTACACTTATCAACAAACATGGGGCTTTTTCATTCATTCCTCCAGCATGACCATATTGCTATTTTATTACATTATTTTTTTACATTACTGCTTATTTCTCAGAGACCACTCGTAGTAAAGCCATTATATATTTTTTCCGCCAATTATACAGTGGGATTATTCGCTTTATTTTATCTTTATTTTTATTTTCATCACCGCCAGACGATTTTACCAAGTTTAGATGATACTCCTTGTGGTGAAAGTGTGTCAAGTCTTCTCTGTTCTTTGTTACTAAGCATTCATCATTAGTTGGTGGAAGAGTGGCTTATTTTCTCTAGGCAGTGATGATTTTGTGCGTTAACTTTCCATCATTGCAGATCCAAGTTATCCCGTTTATTGTGGTGGGAAGTGGGGCTGGAATAACGATGATGATGAAGATGACGATGGTGATGATGATGATGATGATGATGATGATGGTGATGATGATTAGCCGAAACCCTATATTTGCAGGATTTGAGTTTTTTTTTTTTTTTTTTGCATGAAGACATGTGACTGGAAAAGCTGAATAAGGGAAAGCAGAGCGAAGAAAGCGGTACAGAGAGGACAGCAACAGAATATGGGTGAAAAGAAGAGAAAGGGTATATACTGTATATGGAAGGTCTAAGAAAAATTCATAATAAAAGACAGAAATACGCACGTGGAGGAAGGAAGGAAGGAAGAAAGGAAGGAAGGTAAGAAAGAAAGAAAGCAAGGATGGAGGAAGGAAGGAAGGAGGGAAGGAAGGACGGGAGGGAGGGAGGACGTAAAGTGCGAAAGAGGAGAGGATTTTAAGAGCTTAAAAGTGACTAAAAGGAAGGCTGAGATGTGGGAAAGACCGGAGGGGAACTTGTAAATTGTACGAATGAGGGAAAAGCTTACGGGTGAGAGGAAGGGGGAGAGGAAGGGAAGGAAAGAAGATAAAGAATTAGAGTGAATGTGGGGAGCTGAAGGGAGGAGCGGGAGAGTGGAGGGGAAGTGTGAGGGGGAAAGGCGGGTGGGAAAATGTGAGGGGAGGAGGAGAATGAAGGGGAAGGGAGGAGTGATGGGAGGAGGGGCAAGTACGACTGTGGGTAGAAGGAAAGGGGAAGGTGAAAAAAGGGCAAGAGGAGAGGAGAAGATAACAATGAGGAGTGGATGAGCGAGGAGAGGGGAGGAGGTAAGCTAAAGGGAATGTATGAGAAACGAGGTGAGCAAAGGGGAAGGTAACAGGAAGGTAAGAGCGTAAGCGTGAGCAAGAGAAGGTAACAGTGAATATGAGGAGGTGAAGTTAGGGGAGGAGGAGGAGGGTTTGGGTAAGAGTAAGATGAGGGAAGAGTAAGAGTACGACGAGAGGAGAGTAAATGCGAAGGAAGGAGATGAATGATGAGGGTAAGGTAAGAATGATGGGAAGAATGAAGGGCAAAAATCAGGAAAGGACTCGGATAAGAGATACTGGGGTATGGAAGGGGGTACAGTGAGGGTAAGATAGGAAAAAGAGTGAAAAAGAACGACTAAGTAATGGAAAGGTAGAAATAAGAGTGAGTGGAAGGGTAAGAGGACAAGAGTGAAGCGAGAAGGAAGTGGTGGGTTGAGGGAAAGATAACGGAAAGGCTAGTCTGAGTGGAGGGTAGGGGAAGGAAGAGTCAGGGGAGAAGGGAGACTTGGGGAGTGAGGAAGCTGACACTTAATCCTTAGCTATTTATTTTTGGGAGAAGACTGAGGGGAGGGAAGAAGGAAAGTTTGAGAGAAATATGAGCGAGGGAAGGAAGACTGTATGGATGAGGAGAATAAGAGTGAAGGAAGGAGGGCTGGAGGTTAAGACTGAGGGCAGAGGAAAAACAAAGTGTGGGGTAAGGTAAGAATAAGGGTGGTGGGAGGGGAAAGAGGACTGAAGGTTAACACTGAGGGTACAGGAGAGAGAAAATGTGAGGGTAAGGTAAGAAAAAGAGTGTTGGGAGGGGAAGGGGAAGAGTGTGATTAGGACCCGGGATTGGTCTCTGGGGTGAGGCTGGGGCTGCATTTTACATCCCCTCCGCTACGCTCGTTTGGCCGCACCTGAGAGGCACACCACCCACCATCACACTTATTCACTTTTATCAAATTTACTCCCATTTTCCTATATTCTTACTATTTTGTTTATTTTCCTCCACTGGCTTCACTATTTCATTGGCCTATTTTTTTTCATTTATCACCGTTTTTTTCTTTCTCTTTACCTGGTTCCCATTTTATTCATAGGTTTCTCCGCTTCCCCATAATCTTTAATTTAATATTTTCTCTTTTTTTTTTCATTATTTTTTCCCTTCTTCATATTTCCTGTTTTCTGTATCAGCAGACTTTGGTTTTACTTTTACTTTTTCTTCGTATACCGTATATATCTTTATTCACTACTTTTCTCTTGTTTTGATATATATATGAGAGAGAGAGAGAGAGAGAGAGAGAGAGACAGAGACAGAGAGAGAGAGAGACAGAGACAGAGAGAGAGAAGGTTTAACAAATCACATATATTTTCCCTTTACAACTACCCCAGCCTCATCTCCAATCACCATTCGAAGGGTACTTTTAATCTCTAACCCACACATCCTTCCTCTGGGGTTTAGGCACGTGTCGGCACGTCGAGGACGGACAGTGCTTCACAGGATCTCTGATGGGGACGAGAGCATTCAAATAAGATAGAACTTTGATTTTTTTTTCTCCCGTTTTTATACCAGCGTCATAGTTCTCTCACTCTTTCTCTCTCTCTCTCTCTCTCTCTCTCTCTCTCTCTCTCTCTCTCTCTCTCTCTCTCTCAATACGCACTCATTATTCTTTGTTAAGTAGCAAACTAAACTACTAAAATGAAAAGACCAAAATACCTCAGACCTAGTAAGTACGTACGAACATGACCGAATCAGACTGCCGTGCGTAATATGAGAAAGAAGAGTTCAACGGCGACTGTACTGCTGCGGTTGAAGAAAGCTCGCTATACTAATCAGGAATAATTATACTCGTACCGGTTCGATCTCGCTTCATTTGCTAGGAATCTCAAACAAATAATGGAAATACGGACCTAAACTTTATAACACTTCCGCCTTATCCTTTCCTAACGTTTGACGTATGTTCTTATATTCTGATTTTTGGATATCATTTTTGCTTTGGCCATGTGAAGAGGATTTTTTTTTTTAAATAACAGAACGGAGGAAGGAAAAACAAATGAATAAAAAAAAATAATCCATACACCAGATTACTGGTGTCCTCTGTTCATAAAATATCTGTAACAGTTAGACTTGAACAGCTGTTGGTTGAAATTTGGAGGGAAACAACTCTGGGGAAGCGAGTTCCAGAGAGATGCAGTTCGGGGAATGAAAGAATTTTCATAGGCAGAAGTTCTGCAATATGGCTGAGTGACATTCCAGTCATGAGCGCTACCAGATGCCCGAGTAGCACGAGGGAAGGCATGGAGAGGTGGCACCATGGACGCAACTTCGTATGAGCATTTGCCAAAAAATAAAAAAATAAATAAATAAATGAGAGACTGACTAGAGGAGTGTCTGTGAGTAAGGTCGAGGGAGAGAGGGGCATGAGGAGATCAAGGATGAGGTAGAGGGATGGCGTGGAGAGACATTTGAAAGAGGGGGTGTGAGTTCGAGGGAGGCCAGCCAAATGGTAGAGGACAGGGCGACGTGGAAGCGGTTTTTTTCTGGCCAGCCCTTACAGGATTACGGCGTCTGGATTTAGATAGACAGACATCACATAATTCCATTTATCCCATTTACTATAATCATTCGAATATACCTATCTGCCTCTTGCTACATCCTTTACTGCTCTTATTTTCCAGTCTTTCAGTTTACTCAAGCCCTCCTTTTCCTTATTTTCCCCAAGTTTCTCTGTCTTTTCTTTCTCTTAGCAAATTCCCTATCTCCTCCTGCTTCCTATTTTGCTATGACCTACTCTTTGTCACCCATTTCCCTTCAATCTACGCAAGCCCTCCTATTCCATCTTTCACTATAGCCTCTCGTTCTGCTGCTTCACTTCTTTCGGCAACTCTTCTGCATCTCTGATCCTCCACTGTGTCTCTTTCGTCCTGATTCGATTCCAGTTTCCTTGTCTTTCCTTCCGTCTCCGTCTCCTCCTCTGGGTCCTCAAGGGAGCAGGATAGAGGAAAAGAGTTGCGAGGGAGTGAGTCATGAAGAAGAGAGACAGGAGGGAAGGGGAAATGGAGGGGTGGGGGGAAATGGGGAGAAACAGAGATAGGGAAGGTGAAGGCGAGGTGGGAGAAGAAGAGGGGGAGAAAGAGAGTCAGATGGGGACAGATGTTAAAGAACTGACACTGAATGGTAAGAGTGAAAGAAAAGAATGGAGTCAGGAAAATGGAGAGGGACTGAGACGGTGTGGAAGAAATAAGAGGAAAAGGAGGACTTCTGCGTGTGAGGTGAGGATGCAAGCATGGCGAAGTTATTTAGAGAAGGAGAAAGGGACGGACTTAAAGCAAAGAATGCTTGGGAAAGACGAGCCAGAGTCATTTAGATTGGACGAAAATGAGTGTAGGTTTTGAGGCTAAAAGGAAATCCAAACTAAAACACAAAATATTCAAGATTACAATCCTGAGTAAGGCGATGAGCCCAACAGTTATTATTTATATCTTATAAGCTACAACAGCTGATAAGAACAAAGATCTAAGCAATCAGTAAACAAAAGAAACATTCTGTATATACAAGTTCACCGCAAATTATCTGTAGTTATCCAAGTCCCTTGGTTCGGCCTTGTAAGACATCAGTATGATTGGTAATAAGTTCTCTCTTAACCACCGAAGACAAAAATAAAAGGAAATACAAAACTTAAAATAGATAAATAAATTAATTACAGCCTCCGTTTTCTCTATGAATGGTACATGAGAATGAAAAGTATCAACAGTGATAATACAAAAATCATTAAAACACGAAAACAATGCAAAAGAGAGATATAGGAAAGCAAAGACAATTTCTGTGCTGGAGATGGATGCCTTCACGTGATGGCACCAATATAACCGGGCAGAGAAGCTGCTCGGTTATACAGATGTTTCTCAATTTCCTCGCTATCCCCCGAATAGATGATGAAAGATTTCTGTTTATTGGTAACGTTCAGCTTGCAGTCCACCGTGTTTAGGTCCAGATGAGCTTGGGATAACAACAACAACAACAACAACAACAACGGCAACTGCAACAACAACAGCAGTAGCAACAACAACAAAATTAATTAATTTCATCATTACATAATCAGACTCTAAACTGACAAATAATTTCACTACAGGCTGTACTTTCACTCTTGTTATTATAAAAGATATTATTACCCATTTAACCATTACATCATTAATAAAGCATCATGAGATACAAATAAGTACATGACAGAAACAGGACTCCAAACCAACCTAAAACATCAGCAAGGGGGTCTACAGTACCTAGCAATACACTAAGACCATAACAATAACCAGGGTGGCAGGTGGGAGGAGGGGGGGAGAATTATCAGGTAACTAGAGGGAGCGGGAGAGGTGGAAGGGGAAATTGGAGTGAGGCAAGCGGGACGATATGAGACTAATAATAAAAACTGATAAGGGCATAATACTACCATAATAATTAAGATTCACACGTGTTAAGATGGGTTCAAGGGGGATCAACATGGGAAATGAACAGGGGAAGTGGAAGATTAGGGTAGGAAAGAACTGACATGGGGAGACAGGTCCGAGGCAAAGGAGGAGTAGGAAAGGAGGAGGAGGAGGAGGAGGAGGAGGAGGAGGAGGAGGAGGGATGGAGGCAAGGGAGGAGCCATAAGAGGTCTCCTGAGATGTACAAGAGAGAGAGGAGGAGTTGAGCATTACAGTCTCACCTCCTCCTCCACCCCTTACCTCTCCCTTCCCCCTTTTTCCTTCCTTCCCCCTACTCCCTCTCCATTTCTCTCTCTCTCTCTCTCTCTCTCTCTCTCTCTCTCTCTCTCTCTCTCTCTCTCTCTACCTACCTACCTACCTACCATCACACCAACTGATTTAATATTTTAAGTCCTCACTGCTACATTACCTGCTTACCTGCTTATCTCTCCTCTAAGGAATACTCTTCCCTTTAATGCCCTATATTTACCCGTCCCCGCCCCGGAGGGGCTCGGGGAAGGGTATTGTTTTCACTCGGTTTGTCTGTCTGTCTGTCTGTTTGTTTGTCTCTGTCTTTTAACAAATTTACGCGAAAACTACCGGTGAGATTTTTAATGAAATTACAGATATGATGGGCCATGACCTTCTGATCATCGTAATAAATTTTGGGCCAAATTGGGCCAAGGTTCTGGCTGTAAGCCCAAAAAAATGCATTAAAAAAGGGGGGGGGGGGTCGAGGGACGGGTAAAAATCGTTTTTTCGACATTTTTCCTTTCTAATTCGTTATATTGACATGAAACCAAAACCTAAAGGTTCATCTTTAAAATCTGCATCCTGTAACATGCCTCATTACATCAGGGGCCACCCCTAAGTTGGCGGTAGGCTGGGTCAATATCAGGTAGGCCGGGCCTGAGATTTCAAATGGCCATAAAATCGTCAATTTTCACCTGATTTACTCCAAATTTGGTATGTAACATATCTCACTAGTTATCCTATTGTGTTTATACGTCAGCACTAAAATGACAGCCGAGGACAGGTTTGCTGTGCCTTGGCACCGCTTCCTGTCTTCTTTACACTAGCCTTTCATTTAATACTGTACATGGCTGTTTAATATATATATGGATGGGGTCGTAAAGGAGGTACAAGGTAGGGCAGTGGATGTGGGGGTGGCCCTAATGAATGAGGGTGAGATTTGGAAGCTTCCGGTGTTGCTGTTTGCTGATGATACAGTATTGTTGAGTGAAGATGAATGGGAGTTGCAAGGTTTGGTGAATGAATTTGGGACAGTGTGTAGGAGGAGGAAGCTGAAAGTTAATGTAAACAAAAGTAAAGTTATGGTGTTTGAGAGGAATGAAGTCACAGAGTGTGCAGTGAGGTTGGATGGTGAGGATATGGAGAATGTGAGTGCATTCAAGTACTTGGGTAGTGTGATGAGTAAGGATGGAACTTTGGGGGATGAAGTACGTGAAAGGGTACAGCAGGGAAGGAAGGTTGTTGGCACACTGAAAGCAGTGATGAGAAATAGGGAGGTGAGTATGGAAGTTAAGAAGTCACTGCATGATGGTATTGTGATCCCTACCCTGACGTATGGAAGCGAGGCGTGGACCTTGCAAGAGGGAACAAGTCAAGAGTGAGAGCAGTGGAAATGAGTTACTTGAGAGGAGCATGTGGAGTGACATGGAGGGACAGGTTGACGAATGAAGAAGTGAAGGAACGTTGTGGGGTAGATGTGGATGTGGTTGAAAAGATTAGGAGAAATACACTGAGGTGGTTTGGACATGTGGAGAGGATGGAGAATGAAAGACTGACTAAGAGGGTGTATGTAGGTGAGGTGGAGGGAGGGAGAGGGAGGGGTAGACCGAGGGTGAGGTGGAGGGATGGAGTTGAGAGGTATATGAGGGAGGGGGGGGTGAGTTGGGGGGAGGGGAGTCAAATGGTGGGTGACAGAGTGACTTGGAGGCGTTTTGTCTGCGGCCACCCTTTGCGGGATTAGGGCGTCGGGCTATAGATAGATAGATAGACATTTACATTCCATTATATTTATGCTTTATATTCTTGTATCTTAACTCTGCTTTCTTCACTACAAAACCTCTAACTCAAGCTAAATAAACTTGTATGTAGGTTACTAGGATAAAATCTAAATTGACGTAATCGTACAGAGGGAGTTAACCCTTTGAATATCCTTCTGACCACAAAACCCTTTGAATATCCTTGCAACCCTTTGAATATCATTCTGACCACAAAAGGTCTTTCCTAAGCTGAGTAAAATCGCTTGACGGATGAATAGATGTAAAATTTGTCATTGTACCCTTAGAGTTATTTCCTATTTTCTCATTTCAGATTTACTTTTCCTATCGTACATTTAGATTATGTTCATGCATCTACTTGCTGTTCGTGCATTTTTCTCCTATTAGATTCCTCTTCTTTCTCTTTTATATTTATTCAAACGTTTCTTCTATTTCCCATCTCTTGTTAATTCCTCTTATTTGTTATTTATATTCTTTTTAACCTTTCCTCTAGTTTCTGTATCCAAGTAACTCACGCTTCTTTCTCTTTTACACTAATTCAGACCATTCTTCTTCCAGTTTCTCTCTCTCATCTTGTCTTTTTCATACATTCACATCATTCTTCTTTTATTTTTCACATTATTAACACCCTCTGTCTCACCAGCCCTCCAGTCTTTCTTAAAACTCTCTACTTCCTCTCTCACGCACTCTACCGCCTCCCCTCCAGCTCTCCACACCCTCTTCAAACCAGCATCTTCTCCTAGTGTCCTAAACTCTTTTCAACCTGGTGGCGTATTCTGTAGTTTATTTTTACTACTACAAGACAAGTTTATTCATCTTAAGAGTGACTATTCGAATTAGAGGGGTTAGATTATACTCGTAGACACTACTAACCCCTTCACTGCTAGACATTATTTCGTAGTTGAATAAAATCGACTGGAGGAAGCAGGAAGAACAAAATACTTCATCGATCCTCATTACAAGTCTTCCTCTCTAGTCATTTTCATCCCTTAAATCAGATGACCTAGCTTGCATTTTATTCAATCTATCGCCAGACTATTTTATTCGGCTTAGAAACCTGTACTGAATGGGTAAATGAAGAATACTGGTACATATAACTTCCCCAGAAAAAAAAAATGTGAGTTTTCTGAGTTCAATCGCCAGTTTAATTTTTTTTTTTTAACAGACACCGGTACGTTCTCCTAAGGAATAGATAAACTCTGCATTCTTTTCACTAATTATTCCTCTCTTCCTCTCAGTCTACTTGTTACCCTGTTTCTCCTCTTAACTCCCTCCCTAAATGCTATCTCTCCTAAGCGACTGATTTCCTATTGGGATGCAATTATAAAATGTTAAAGACGCGGTTCAACTGATTGGTTTGACAGAGAATATTCATAACTCGTTAACTGCAAGAAGTCTCGCATGAGTTGAAAAACAAAAACGCATAAGCAAATAAAAATGGAAATGCAAATGACTTCGTTTTGAAGGGTTTAAATGCTTCACATTTTCCAGCTCACAAACACTTCACAGCAAACACCTCAAAAAACTCTTTAAACTCGTCTCATATCAACTCTTGACTTTTTAATATATTTCATTCCCCAACCATCTCCCCTCCTCCCTTCCCATATTCTTCCCCATCTCCTTCCCCTACCACACTCCCAATATTCTCTCTTCCTCATACCAACAATGACTTCTTTTTTCTAAAACTATTCGCACAGTTCACTCCCTAACATCTCCTCCCTTCTCCCCCTCTTCCTCCCCATCTCCTTCCTTTACAACTACTCCTAAAATTCCCTACCTACACCCTATTTACAATTCTCTCTCTCTCTCTCTCTCTCTAAGTATTTAAACAGTTCACTCTCCAACGCTTACCTCCTTTTCGTCCTCTCACTCCCCATCTCCCCTCTCCCCTACATATCCTCCTCCCCCACCATGGTTATTTCACACCTTCCAGCCCACAAACATTCCCCACTTACACCCCTTAAACTCTTTACACTCGTCCTCATACCAACTCACGCCTCTTTCTCCTCTAAAACTATTTACACACTTCACTCCACAGCATTTCCAACCCCTCCCCTCTCTCTCCTCACCTCACCTCCTCTTTACGGCCTACCCTCCCCCTTCCCTACCACTTTTCCTTTCCTCTCACTCCCATATCCCTTCTTCCTACCGCCCTTCCTTCTCATTCTCTACCACTTCTCCTCCCTTCTCCCTCCCCACCTCCTCTCTCTTTACCACCCCTCCTCCCCTCTCAACCACTCCTCCTCTCTCTTTCTCCCACTTCCTCTCTACCACTTCTCTTCTTCTCCTCTCTCTCCCCACTCCCCCCCCCTCTCTCTACCACTTCTCCTCTCCTCTCTCCCTCTCTATTTTTATTGTCTACAAGCCCCTTCCCTCATACTCCCCACTTCTCTCCGTCTTCCACGCCTCTTCCCCATTCTCTACCACCCCTCCTACCCTTTCTCAACCACCCCTCTACCCCCCTCCAAGGTTATTGAGAGACTACCTGTGCCGCCGTAACAAGATGTAGTTTAAACTTTTACAGTACAAATGACCCCCAGAAGCACAACTCCGACGAACCAACTGCTGCGAGAGGCGTGTGTGGCAGGAACCATGAGCGGACCCTAGGGAGACTCACACGGCCATTCCCGGAGGCGACGCGGAGGGGAGAGGGAGATGGGAGGGGAGGGGAAAGGGTGGTGGCTCTCTCCCCTCCACTCCCTGCCTTACAGTCCCCCTGGTCGCCCATAACCCGAGCGTCCACAAGCCATTTTCCCAGCCCCGACCACCTCGCCTGATGGCTGTCGCTCGCTTAGTGCCGCCCCTCTCAGTGCCACCCCTACCCCCATCCCTACCCATCCTAGTGCCATCTCCCTTCCTACCCATCCTGGTTCCATCTCCCTTCCTACCCATCCTGGTTCCACCTCCCCACCTCTCCCAACCCAGTGACACCTTCCTACTCCACCCGCTCACCAATCCTATTGCCATTTCACCCACACCCATCTTAGCGCCACCTCCCCATCCTAATTCCATCTCCCTCCTTCATAGTGTCATACCCCCTCCACCACCTATCCTAATGCCATCTTCTCTCTTCCACCTATCCTAGCGCTACGTCCTCACCTCTCCCGTCTTAGCTGTATCTCCTCCATCCTAGTGTCATCTCTCCCACTTATCCTTGTACCATCTTCTATTCAACCATCCTAGTGCCATTTCTTTCCACCCATCCATCTTAGTGCTACCCCCTACCCATCCTGGTGTCATATCCCCCCAGTACCAGCTCCCCCGGTACCACCTCCCCTACCCATTCTAGTGCCATCTCCCCAAGTGCCAACTCCCCTACCATCGGCCCTACTATCAACACCATCCCACTGTCACCTCTCTCACTATCAGTCCCACTGCTGGTAGTCTGCCCTTGCCCCCTTCTCTCGCAACACTGTCACCCTTTTGTCTTTTTCTCCCCTCACTTGCCGTCCAACTGTTTCCCGTTCAGCACTCTATCTTTCTATACTTTTCTTCCAGTAGACCCCTCTCAAAGCTATTATCCTCCCATGTTTTTCTTCCACTATGCCCCTCTCATTGCCGCACACTGACCTCCTATCCCTTCATGTATTCTCCTTTCTACTTTCGCCACTCTTTTATCCTTCTCGTGCCTACATTCTCCACTCTATCCTTTCATTCCTTCACAAATGCCCCTTCCTATGTTTACCTCTCTAGCCTTCCATCCCTTCACATAATCTCCCTCATATATTCATCTATTTAGTCCCTCATCTTTTCAGTTATTTTCCTTCATACATTTACCCCTTTATCCTTTCACCTCGTTTTTTAGTTTCTCTTTTAACACCTATCCTCTCATTCTCCCTTCCTCCACTTCACATTCTCTTCCATATCCAGCCATCAATTTTTCTCTCGCTTAGTTCCCTACAACGTCCGTCATTTAACCTGTAATTTCTCTTTTACTCCTTCCTATTTCAGTCCTACTTTTTTTTTCTTTTTTCTCTACCTAAGTCTATTTTTTCTCCTTTATCGAACTCTCTCTTCTAATTTATCTTGACACCCTCTCTTTTTCTTATTTACACTCGCCCGTCTTTCTACTTAACTCTCTTTTCCTCCTTACCAATGTCTACCCTTTAGGCTTTTCTACTTCTTTCTTCTTCAGTCATTTCACAGATTTATCTTTCAATCCTTCCCTCTTCATTGTCCATATTCACTCCCCAACTTATCCCATCTTTCCTCTGCCTCCCTTTCCTACATTCATTCTTCCATTTTCCCTCCTCTTACTCCTCCTCCTAAGCGTGTTTCGCAATCCCCTCCCTCGCAACTACAGCCTACCCTCGTCCTAAATTCAGACAACCCCTCTCTAGCACACAAAAATACGATTCCAAGCTTATTTTTAGCACTTAATCGCATCGGCCCCCGATCAGTATCAAAATTCGCTTTCTCTTCCGTCTGGATATAAGAGACGTAATAGCTTTGAAAGAGGGCGTTATTCCCTCAAGGAGCATCGCATCCATTACGGCTGGTAAAAGAGAGTTATATGCTCACCAGACACCACATGGGGACACTTCGGTCGACTTCAGGGGAGAGGGGAAGGGGGTTAGGTGGAGTCTTCATCAGCAATAACAGCATCATCATCATCATGATCATCATCATCATCCTATTTCCTACTAATACATGTGGTGGACAGAATCCGGAAATGGGGACAGGAAAGCACAAAAGGGCAAAATTTCAACAGTGTACAGTGAAATGGTGTGGTGGGCATACACAGGAATACGGAGGAACACAGACGACCGGATAACAAAGGAATGCAGAGGAGAAAGGTAAAGTTAACAGTAAGCAACCAGTCTAAGATTACCCCTTCGAGGTAAAGAGACCCAAGGTTAGAGCTGTTGCCCACAATATTTAAAGTCAGATAGCCAGCCTGAGCCCCTGGTTGCACAACAGTAATGAAAAACCTCCAGCCGCCTCTGTAACTTTCGAATCAATGCGTGCAAGGCAAAATCGTCACTCCGTCTGGTACCTCTACTCATTCGATCACAAGACGTTATGGAATAGAAAGTAATACAGACAAACAATGACGAGGAACGACAAGGTACAGGAATACGGCTAGGGAATCTAAAATACGACATTGTTTAACCACTGTCCCTTCGCTACGATGGCATTTCAAGTCGTCCCTACCGCCTTCAGACGATTTCCTTCTAATTAAGGGAAAAAATTTCGAACCGGATGGTTAGATATAAACTGCTATAAGGCTCACCTAAACTCTAAACTCAAAAAAAAAAAAAATCTGACAAGAGTAAAATATAATATAAAAATCATCCTGATTTAATTTAGAAACGCCACGGAGGGAAGGGGTTAAAAATGGCGATATTTTACCCTTTCTTCCGAACAGTCTCTCTTAAGGTGTATAAAAGTCTGTAAATAGCATGAATTAAAGAAAAAAAATCGTACTATGAATAAGATCATCTGTTGGAAGGATACAGTACCAAAGACTCATCGTAGCTAAGGAACTAAACCAGCGTCGTGGGCCCCTGGGGGATGATAAGCCTATATGCGTGTCAGCTCTCGTAACGTGATCAATAAGAAGTGGCACTCGTGTGGAGGGTTCACACATCCCACACAATAGCCTAGACTTCCCGCAACCTGCTGCATCCTCACCTACACAACAGGGTTAATTATCGACACCTACACTGACATAACCTGTACCTCAATATATTCCTGCCCTAAACTGAAGCTCAACATAAGCCTGCCCTAAACTGTAACTCAGTATATGCCTCCTGTTACCAAACAATTTTATTTAGCTTAGGAAGGGCGGTCACTATACTTCCTTTACCTTAACTTGGCCCAGATTTCGCTATTTAGCAGTCTATTTTTTTAAACTTCAATGGCAGAACAAGACGCTACCATGGCTCCACATTCTTTCCATAACACTTCTTCATGACTAGTATATTTTCCTAGTGTTAATCTATTGCTAAAACTCAACATTCAAGACGGGCAGTAAGGCAACAGTAAAATTTGACATGTGGCAGTACGCAGTGAACTGTTCATATGGAAGAATTAAACGCACATACTGGGGTCGAAATTGGTGTATCCTCAATAACAACAACTTTAGTACGCGAATATCATTCTTAATATAACACAATAAAAGTAGTGCTGTTATCATTTTCACTGTAACAAACATCGCCTCATGAACAACGTCATTTCCATTGTAGTGCTGCATTATGACGGAGAATTTTCCTAATGAAAAAAGTAATAACTCTAGTCACGCAGACATAATACATTCTATTCAGTAATTACAGGTCCGTGAAGCAGGCCCAGATAGGTCAAGATAACATACTGATAAAAAAAAAGAAAAAAAAAAGACAAGTAGATAGAAAGAGTCGTCCTACAATCAAATGACAGGCTGAGACAAAGGCCATGAGTCTGGGACGAGCGACTATCACTTCTGTATCTCTTACAGTACTGTTTTTACCACTCACTTAATTTACTAGAGTTCATTCATGTTGATTTGGCGAAGATTTTCGTCCTTTTGTTGTTTCTTTCCCGTAACTCATTGTCAAAACAAGAAGATGCTACGACCCTGCATCCTATCTACAACAATTCTTCGTGATTAGCACCATATTCCACTGTTCATGTCTAATTATAGTTCAACATTCAAAATGCTAAAATGAACAGAATATAGTATATTTACAATATAAATATCATCATTAACTTACCGAGAGGTCTGCTTTTTCGTAAATGGATGGGAGCTGAATTCAAAAAAGGTATAATCCGAAAAAGTACTGTATAAGAGAATTTTTTAACTACACTGGCAGTTATTCCAACACAGTGAACTTGAATGTATGAGACTGTATGCATTAATAACGTAAACTTCACATTCCTTAATACATCATCGCGGTAAATTTCATTTTTATCATTTCAGGTCTGGACTCCTCTGATTCGATGAGCAAAACCTATGATGGGCAGAACCTGAGCCTGGGCAAGAAAAAGAAGAAGAAGCGGAGACACAGGTAAGTGATGGGAGGAGGGACGGGAAAGGGGACAAAAAGGTAATGTGGGAGAATAAAATGCATAATATAAGTGTGAGAGAAAACAAAGGAAAATGCTTTAACTCTGTCGCCGCGAGGACGAGACTTTTTCCTTTCGTGCAATCTCATGACAGTTTTAATCAACCGAGGAGAGATGTTTCATATTAGAATGATTAGATGCAGCCGAAGCCTATAACCTTCATTAATTCCTTTACTATGTCTTTCTTAACATGAATTCAGTCGTCTGGCGGTGGCGAAACGAAGGAGTCATGTTCTTTATTTTCCCAAATTCAGCGTACATGGATGTGTATGTTCTTCCCTATTGGTACAGCCCCTTTGAAGATGGGCTCTGTGTAGTGTGAAACGTTAGATATATAAAGAACTGATGGCCTTTCCAGTCTTGTCCCTTCCACTCATTTCATCCACATGGTATGAAATGTCACGTAGGAAATTACAAAGAGAATTAAGGCTTTTCCTGTTCAGTCCCTCCCATCCTTTTTAGTCATTTAATTTATATCAATCTCGTTGGAGAAAATAAAACCCAACAGCAACACCAAAGGCAGCAATTGTCATGAAAGCAAAGGGGAGAGGTTGGTAACAATGAGAAAGAATGGAAAAGGGACTGAACAAAATGTGGACTGGCAGCGAAGTACAAACAGGGAAGCGTAAATAAAGCTCAGGGAAAAAGAAACCGCAAGGAAACACTGAGAATAACAGGACACCAAACACGAAGGAAAGCAAATTACATCCGCGCAAAGATAGATTCCAATATAGTTATCAGGAAAGAATGTATGAGCAACGGAGAGAGAGAGAGAGAGAGAGAGAGCAAGGAGTGCGGAGGCGGGCGGGGTTGGGTAGGCTGGTGACGCGAGTGGGTGGTGACAAGGCGACAAAGCGGCCCCTGTGTGCCGCCGTCGCCTCCAGCATCACCCAGTTGCAAGTTGCAGATGTCGCCAGGGTCGTGTTGCACCGCCCTTCAGGCAGGCTGCGGGGCAAGGTGAATGGATGGCTTGACGCAGCGGCAGCACAAAGGAAAGGCTTAACTGAAGTGGGCGAGTGGACTCTAAAATTGAGGAAAGGTGTTGAGGAGATCGATGTCAATCAAAACAAGAAAATGAAAAGAGAATGAAAGATTAGTTACCCGCAAGAAGGAAGAAATGGTTAACTGAGGAGATAAGATATCCCAATGGAGAAGAATGAACAGGTTGGCTAACATCATTCCAGACAATACCTTTAGGATTTTATTCCTGCTAATACCATATAACTTTATTCAGGAAAAAAAAATACAGACACTGCTTAGTAGGTGAAAAACTGGATAAGATGGGAGTGCACAGAGTGCTAGTATCGTTAAACAGGGGGGTGGGGGGTGAGGTGATACTGTAGCTAAAAGAACAGGGGAGGAGAAAGTTGGTCACTGGGAGATGGTAATACATAATGGGTGTACCGTATGGTTAATGTATGGCGAAGCCAGTTGAAACGGGAAAAAAGAAGGATGGTTAATATTCTGAGGAACTGATTATTACGAGGACACGGAGAAAGATTGTTAATTAGGTGCAGGAAAGAC